>NC_142676.1:11005000-11202500 GCF_964200805.1 Pocillopora damicornis | reverse complement strand
CTTCGGTGGTATCTAAGATGGATATGGGTAAAGTCTTCTTATCTATTTTGAACATCAGTTTGGCTAAATTAACTTTATATGTGGTTTCAATAGAAGACCATCGAGCTTTGCTTAGTACGTCAGACTTAGGCATATCCCATGGCCAGTTAAAAATTAATTTTGCCGCTCTACAGTGTAAAGACTCTAATGCAATTAGGCCCTCCTTATTAGTAAGGCCGCCCCAGACGGTGATACCATATATAATTGATGGGTAGATTACTTTAAAGTATAAGTCCAGTAGCATGGGTCTTGGTAAGAACAAGCTGCGCTTCAGCATGTTAAGCTTATTTGCAAAGCTGATCTTTAGTGCTTTGACATGGTAGTCCCAGTTAAGTCTATTATCAATATAGACTCCGAGCAGCCTGGTGTGTTTAACCCATCTTATACAATGATTCATCAGTATTAATGACTGTAGTGGACCATTGAAGTTTCCTCGATGAATTAGCATGCCTTCGCATTTCTTGGGGTGAGGCAATAGTTGATTTCTTAAGCACCATAGCTCTAGTTCCTTGAGAGCAGCATTTAGTTCGGCAATAACAATGTCTACGGTGTCTCCGATACAGAACAGGGTGGTATCGTCTGCGTACATAAAAACAGTTGCATTTGTTATATTATCAGGTAGATCATTTGTGTAAAGTGCGAACAAGGTTGGACCGAGGACTGATCCCTGAGGAACGCCTGTATTAATGCAAGCAAAATCAGAGGCTGCGCCGTCAATGACTGTGAACTGTCGCCTCCCCTTTAAGTAGCTGTGAAGCCAAGCAGCCAGGTTGCCCTTGATCCCAAAGTCAATCTCGAGTTTATGCAGCAATATTTCATGCGATACACAGTCAAAGGCCTTTTGAAAATCGACAAAAACCACGCCGACAACTTTACTGTTATCAACCGCTTGTCTCCATTGTTCTGTCAGTTTTATAAGCATTAATTCAGTAGAAAAGCCTTTCCTATAAGCCCATTGGTTTTCAGTGACTAAACTGTGCTCGTGGAATGTATGGTTGACGATTCTCTGAGAGACCGTTGATTCAAGGATCTTGCTGGGTATACTGAGAATAGAAATTGGCCGATAGTTGCTCATGTCGCTCTCATCGTCCTTTTTGTGGATAGGACTCAGCCTAGCCACTTTCCATTGTTCAAACACGTAGCCAGATCTTAGACTTTCACAATAAATATGGTATAATGGATGGACCAACGCATTCCCGGCAGTTTTTAGAGTTCTAGAAGAAATCTGGTCGGGACCGGTAGCTTTATTCCATTTAAGATCTGATAAATACTTTTCAATTTCGGATTTTGATAAAATAACGTCTTTGATAACAGGAACTGACTTTAATGTTGTGGCAGCGTTGACTTTTGTGAATGAAAAGTTCCTTGTTAGATTGATTCCTATATTAGAAAAGAAAGAATTCATCAGATTTGATTTTTCTTTACTATCGACTGCCAGAGAACCGTCTTCCCTCTTCAAGGGTCCAATAGCCTTTCTGAGTTTTGGTGCAGTGGCATTGCGAAGAAGATTCCAATACTCCGCAGCGGTTTTTATTTCAAGTAGTTGGTTCTTGAAATGTTTAGTTTTCGCCCGACGTACGTCCGTGGTGATTTCATTACGTAATCTTTTGTATTCCTTCCATTTGACCGGATCTTTAGTGCGAGTGGCTACTTTGAATAATTTAAACCGTTTGTTCATCTTTAATCATATTTCGCTGTTAATCCATGGTGAACAGACGCTGCGAACCTTGACGTCTTTATAAGGGGCATGGACATCACAAACATCGTTGAACAAAAGATTCCAGCCCCAAAGGACGTCGTCTTTGTCTTCGAATATATCCAGTACGTGAAAAGGTATTCGTTCGATATCTTTCTGGAAATCTTGAATGTTACATCTCTTGAAGTTTCTTGAGCGGACAATCTTCGGAGGGGGTCTTTTGGATTTCAACTTCAAAGTAGCGTAAACTAAACTGTGATCAGATATGCCCAATGGCAGCACGCCGCATTGACGAACTATGTTTGCTTTAGTTGTAACAATGAGGTCAATTAGGGACTCCGTTGTGGATGTTATTCTAGTTGGTTGAGAGATAATGTTTTGCATATTGAAGTCTTCAAAGGTCTCTATCAGCTTCTTCGTTTTGCCCAAAGTAGGTGTGCCGTCAGGGTCCCTATTTAATAAACAACAGTTAAAATCGCCAAGTATAAAGATGCTGTCAGTTTTAAGCCAAGCTTTTTCGAGGGCTCCACGAAAGCTTTCGAAGAAATTCGTGGACTCTAGCTCAGACCTATAGATTACGGAGAACAGAGTAGTGTTTGTAGGAAATTTAACCTGTATCCAGAGAGCTTCAATGTCTGAGGCTGCCAAATCTCTGCGATGAGTAACGGATAAATGTTCAGCATAATACATGATCACGCCGCCGCCTTTACGTTGAGATCTATCACAACGTATGAATTTAAGACCAGGAATTTGTAGTACATTATCAGGTATTGAGGCGTTTAAATGGCTTTCGCCGATTGCTAGGACATCAAATCTGCAAATTTTCTGTAGAAGACGAATATCTTCTATTTTATTTCGAAGACTGCATACATTGAGATGCGCGATGCGTAGATCGTTGTGCGAAGTATTCAAAGAGGCGGCAAACCTTTCGAGGTAGTCGTCTTTGTGTTGTACACAATCACCAGTGTTATCTGGAACATTGTTTGATAATCTAGCGTCCAGACAGGGTTGGCAAAACCATTCAAAGTTATCCATCAATTGCATAGCTTTATACTGATTAGGCTTAATGTTCCCGCACTTTATGTGAGTCCATCCATTGCATGAGTCACAGCTAACCGCTCTGTGGTTTGTCGCCACAGTCCTGTTGCAAGTAATACATTTATCGGGGCCAGGATTCAAGGAGACGTCTCCGGATACACGTATTCGTATAGCTTGGTAGGAGCTCGAAGAATTAGGATAGTAGTTCAGGCGTCTATTGTAATAACCTTTTACGGTGATAGTTCTGCCAAGATGGCGGATGGACGAGCTAGTTAAGCAAGGATCGTGTAGAAACCTCGTGTTGTAAACCGGCCAGGTAAGTCTGAATTTTGGGCAAAAAACCGGTTTGCTGTTATGAAGGCTTTTCCCATTGGAACGATAGCAAAGTTGAGCAGAAATGAGTAAGAGATATAGTATTGTGGAGCGAGTCATTAAGCAACCATTCGTCATTGCCTGTCAGCCGGTAACTTCACACTTCCAAGATACAACCGATACAAAAACCGATACAAAAGCACAAGCAATCGCCTCGAATCGTAATTTCGAAAGCATAAATAAACCTACCCGAGTGAACTAATTTCAGCAAGAAGGGTATTCCTTAAGCTGTATGTAGATTCTTGGTCTTGCTTTTCGGCATTTTGTCCAGCTTTACGCTTTTTATCGTAGTTTTTTTTTTGCCTTTAGCAACTTTGCCCATTATATTGTCGTCCTCCCCAAAGTTCTACAGAACGAAAAAGGAAACCGCATTTACCATGCGATACTTTTCGCGGGAATTCTTGATCTATTGTCATTGACGTCGGGAGATCCCGTTGTCCCATTGGTTTGCGGCTTCAGGAGGCCACATAATCTCCGAGTGTGGCGAGAGTTGATTACGAACATTTATGAGCTAAAATCTTGAGAAGAGTACATCCACTTTGAGCGAATTTATAGCATATTTAGATTTGACCGATTCTCTTGAAATTTCGCCGAAATATTCCAAGGACAATGAAAAACAAAAGTGTGTTTTCAAAATACTTTTCCCGTAGCGTCCAATTACGCATCACGTCTCGCATATTTTAAGCTACTCCAACTTCAGATGCGGATATCACGACAACCAATCAAAATATCGGAAAAGCCCGACACACTTTTGTTGATTGATGCCCTGTGAATAAGACTTTGCAGCCAGTATGTTCGTGCTGCGGTTTCCGATACCCGATAAATTCAATAGAAGAACCCTCGGTAGTTTCGCCTCTTACCGGCGCCTGACACTTCCTAAAAGTAAAACGCGCTTAAATTAAATTTTTATCGTAAAGTACATTTACTCAGCTTTCTTTTGATATATAATTTGTTAGGGTTTTGCATAAACTAGCGCGCGTACGAATTTTTTCCTAAAGGACACTCGCGAAGGTGGGAAGTAATCTTAAGCTCATTATTTTATAGCTCACAGTATTGGTAAGGTTGTCAAGTACGCACACTTGTCCAGCCATTGAAACTAGAAATCATCAACAGCAACTTATACACTACAGTAACCTTTCACAACCAAGATCTCCTTTAGCAACTCTTTTTGGAGTCTGCCGTACAGTTCATATGATGTTCGTTTGGAGAATTTGGTATTATATCTACTAATAATCACCTTGTTGACATTTTGTTTTCATTCTCATCGCTTGTCTGCTTGATTAATGGTATTGTAAGGAGAAATTGTGCCTTAGTCACTCATCGGAGTTAAAGGGATAAATAGCGTTAAAAAAAAAGCTTGTGGCAAGAACTCCAAGAGTCTGTGAATATCAAGAAGATGGAAAATTATGCCTAATTAGATGTGCTTTACAGCTCACCCTAAAACTAAAAATCCCGTTGTCAAACTGGGCTTGGTAGTGGCATTTGACATCGCTGTGGTGTGCTGATGATTCATCGTTCTCGTGATTCATGCTCTTTTGACAGCGTGCTCTGCAAGTATTAATATTAGATAATATTTGATTCAAGGGTTAAATTAATAATCATGTTAGAAAGCACTGAAAAACCTAAGTTGTAAGTAAGAAAAAAAGTTTTCCAAAAGTTAACGATGGGCTAAATGAACACATTTCCAGAAGTCAATAAAGTCGAAGCTTGTACGACTTGCAAAATCTAGACTTTACCATTCGCATCCTAACATTAATATATATATTCTCGTTACAGTTCTCTATACAATTCCTATGGTATGAACAAGAGAAATTTGTTAATGGTCAACAGCTTCTTTAGTTTACAATCATTCCTTTATTCTCATGACCTTAATGTCAGCTCAGCTGTGGTATCATCGGGACAAATCAGATGTATCTAAATTCTAATGAGCTATATAGTTGGGCTATGAGTTAGTATCTTTCAACTGGTGGTTTTAAAGGGTTGAGTGAAAAAGCTATTGATAAATTCAATTTAGCTGAATACAGAGAAGAAAATGAATAAGGATTAATTCCTGAAGTTGATCTTGAGTACCCACAGAAATTACACGATAGTCAAAATTTGTATATCTCAAGATATTCTTTAAAATTATAATGAAAAAACAGGAAAAAAATACAATGTAAGCATTGGACAGGTTAAAAAATTAGTTCTAACATTGTCGTATGAAATAAAATCCTGTTACACATTTCTTCGGAGAAAGCTCCTGTTGCATTATTGATTTCCTGTTTTTCTGAGATCGTCACGCAATGATAAGCGAGCAAAATTTCGATAGAAAATATTTTTTTACAAAAAAAGTTTACTGACAAAGTTTACTGACAAAGTTTACTGACAAAGTTTACTGACAAAGTTTACTGACAAAGTTTAATTACAAACTTTACTGACAAACTTTACCCGTGATCCATGACCTGAGAACATAGCAATTTGATGACTCATTTCCTCGAGAGAGTCCCTTATGTATTACTTCCTGTTTTTCAATGCCACCACCGCGAGATCAGAGTGTCAATTTCTTTGAAACAAAACTGACTTTAATTTCTCGGAATTCTTTCTCTTTCATAATATGGAAAGTAATATAGAGTTGGCGTGTTTGAGCTCATTTTGATGACGTGACACCTTTACTATTGACTTAACAAGGAAAGTTAAAGCGCAAGCAGAGTTAAACTTCGCCAAGTGCCACAGCCATCCGTCATGTCTGCTGATTTCAAGCGCCATCTCATTTTCTTTCTCTTGCCTTCTATTTTCACTGCAGCTAACTGCTCTCAAGGTAAATGTTTTATTATATCCTTTGTCTCATTCAAGCTTTTCTTAGATTTTTTCTTTGTTCCTTTATTACTCTTTGATCCCCTACCTAGATGAGAGCTTTTCTACAAATAGAACCGTAAACCAAAAACGCGCACAACGTTTTTCCATTTGCAGTTTTCCCCAAAAGGTTATTACGAAGAGTTATGATATCCATGCTATATCTCAATTTATTCCAAAACGATTACATCTCCAAGCGATTAGATATCTTGTATATAAAACCCATTTTTATCTTCACGCAATCACCTATACCGTTTGAATGTAAAGTAAATTTCAATCAGTTTCTGTAATCTTATATAAGTCATATCGTACAAAAATTTCACCGAAAAATCTTCGTAGCATTGTGTTTTGGTAGAAACCTATTTATAAGTCGCATTGCCACGCGATAGGCCATAGGGCACCTGTTTTGTTGTTTTGTTGTTTTGTGCCAAACTTTGTTTTCACTGTTTGCTGAATGTTATTTTTCATCATCATTCTCGTCCTTGTTTCAATTTGTTCAATCCTTTCTTATTCTCGTGATCTCTTTCAATAAGCTATAACTTTTTAGCATAATTATCACTGTCTTCCTTCGATCCTTCTCAATTAAGACAAAAAAAAATAAAACCTTATTAATGTGCGAGCTTATTACAACCAAGAGAAGGCTAGTATAAACCAAACAGAAAAGGAATTTGGAAATAATTAATTTGAGAATTTTTGCATCCAACCATTTTTTTAGCCAGTCTAACTTGGGGTGATGACTATTTACGGTGAACGTTTGAATTTTTGATAATTTTATGGCTATTAGTCAATTTTTGTTCGGTTGAGATTAGAAAAATATTTACGGTTACCTTTTTTATCCCTAACGACGAATATTTGTTTCTATTTTCGTCTAACGGCTGATTTATTTGGCCTTTTTTTTGTCTAACGGTTAGCCTCTTTGAGCCCCTCTTATGGGGAACTCTTTCAACTTTCCCTAATGTGCCTCAGAATAAAAGCTATTTAGTTTACCATGGTTATTGATTGTACTGTACAGTCCGCGGAAGCTGAAAAAAAATCGCCTCTCAATATGAAAATACCTAAACGGTCTTTAAAAGCGTTCACTTTCTTGTTTACCTTCGAACATAGAGATGCTGGTTAACAAGCAGAGCGAGTAGGTTCATGCGAAAATTAAAGCTGCCGCTTGTTAGAGTTGTTTTACTCAAAATTGCATTAACATTTTCTGCGCAGTAGCATAGATGAAGTGGAGGTGAGGCGCTTCTCTTCTTCATTCAAGAGCGGCTGAACTGATTTCTGGCGCCCTTCCAGATAATTCTTACAGTCGGACTGGAGGACTGCCTTTTCGTCATCCCAAAAACAGCATCGAGAAAGAGTTTTTGATCCTCCCTTTTCCAGATTTCTTAAGTGGTCAATTTGTCTTTACAATTGCGTCGGAAGTGGTTGAAACAACGTAAGCCTGTGGTTTTTCGCACTGCATCATGAAGTGCTTTCTCCCAGTCGGTTATGAAACCTTGTCCTTTTGTACTTAGTACTTCATTACTAAGTGGATAGACGGGCAAGCATTAAATGTCTTGATAAACTTAAATTCTTCTGATTAGTTTATAACGTCTGCTATAACGTCTCATGAACTTTAGTCGACTTTAATTTTTATCCTGAAAAGATGCACGCACCTCGTCAGGCATCTTGCACTTTTTGCCCTTGCTGAGAACTTGACGGAATTCTAATATCTGCAATAAAAACATCACCTCGCTAAATCATTTTAAAGACATTCAAAGGAACAACTCGATCCGTGAATGTACTAAAACGAATGAGACCTGCAGTTAACTTCAAGCTCTTATGTTTTTCCGCTTGCACTGGATCGGCGCGGCCGAATGGTTTTTCGACAATAGCATGATGAACTGCAATTAATATTAAAAAAATACCCGACCCCGGTGGCTAGTTTCTAACATATAAATGCGGTTTCCTGTTATGCCCTTCTAGAAAAAAATTGTCGGTCACCAGGATTTTTCAGGTTAACAATAATTACACAACTTTAGACACAGGAAATTCACTTACTTGATCGCTGGAAGTGCTCGTCCCATCATCTGTCACTTTGATGATGAGGTCATTCTTTTTGGAGTCAAAAAAAGTGTCAATGTTAGCGCAAAGCAAAACTCATTTATTTTAGCAATTAAAATACATATCTAACATAGCGCCTTAAGTAATAGTTGACCTGTTCAAATATTTTGCGTTGCTAGTTTCTGACATATACATGCGGTTTCCTCCTATGTCCGTCCAGACAAATATTGTCGGTGACCAAAATTTTCAGGTTAACAATAATGACACAACTTTACACACAGGATGTTCACTTACTTGATCGCTGGAAGTGCTTGTCCCACCATCTGTCACTTCGATGACAGAGGAAATTCACTTACTTGATCGCTGGAAGTGCTCGTCCCATCATCTGTCACTTTGATGATGAGGTCATCCTTTTTGGAGTCAAAAAAAGTGTCAATGTTAGCGCAAAACAAAATTCATTTATTTTAGCAATTAAGATACATATCTAACATGGCGCCTTAAGTAAAGAAGAAGCAGTCGCCGAGAAGCAATTAGAGTACTCAAGATCTACATCTGGTCTTACAAGTTATATTAAATGTTTCATTATCCATCTTATTATCAACAAGTTGGCGACGCGTCTTGGGCATTTTGAAACACAGATGTACACACCTTTTTGGAAAAACGTCAGCCGAATTGGAAAAAGCGCCCTTTTTACGACAAAGCTAAAGTTCAATTATTTTTCCTCTATTTTTCAAAAAGAAACTTTCGCTCGTCCTAGTCAGTGGCCTTCAATGGTAGACAAGGATTGAATTCAAGAGCGACGGACTTTTCAAGGATGGGGTGCATGGTAAAAAACTATATACTTAAAAATAAACTTTAGCACTTCTTACTGGTTTTCGTGTGTTTTCCTGGCCTGACCTGACAAACGACTCGTCTCTGACTCTGTGTGGACGTGTACACGACAGAGATGCATTACCCGGCGTCATGCTGCAGGAGAATAACACCTTCGTTAAGGGGCTCATTAATTCACCTGGTTTAGGGTTTTAGGGGGGGAAGGGGGGAGGGGTTATGGAGAGTAGCCATTTTCTCGGGTAAAAATTTAAAAGGGGTGCCACTAAAAAAAAAAAATTGTTTCAAACAGGGATTGGAGCGAAATAAAATCCCTAAATAATGACGTAACCTTCAAAATGTTTCAAAAACCCGACAGAGTTTGCTATAGTGAAAGACAAAAATATTTTTGACGATAGTTATCAAGTAGGTAAAGGTAAGGAAATGGTAAATCAACAAAAAAATTGCCCCTTTTCTTATCACCAAGAAGTGGCGATATTATTTGAGAACATTTCCTCAAATCTAGGGGATATACTCAGTAGTAAAAACCAATAAAACTCTTTTACCATTTCCCAAACATTGGGAAGTGGTAACGAGACACTTCGAACAGTGTTATGAATAGCGTGATAACATTTACCTGATTATCACTGCGAAAGACTGGGCCTCAGGTGCTTTAACTCCACTAACTGTCAAACAGTTCCACAACCACTGACACAAACCGCGATAGCATTCAAGGGAAGTGGATTCATAAACTTTGAGCTGTCCATTTCCATATCCTCCACAAGATTCCGGAAACGAGTGAGTATCCAGTATGAACAATTATCGTGACAGAGATCCAATTAGAAATGAAAAGGGCACGCAAGCGTAAATCGACAAGTGTGTTTGGCCATTTGCAAGCTCCTGCATTTACTGTTGAAGTGGATCTCTGCTCACCTCAGCCAAAACTCCATCAGCGTATGGCAGTTCTTCTGTAAACTCGAACTCATTCTTTAGATGGTTGTGATCTCTCATAAGTTTGTTGGCATCCAAGACGGTATACAAGGATGACAAGTCACGAATTTTATTTAATTCCAAGGGACAACTAATGATCATCTCCGTTGCAATCTGGGGTATGTCATTCAAACATGTTCCTAGACTGTTCTTGTTACGAAAGGCACCTAAAATAGCGTCGCCCCCCCCCAAAATCTGCAAGCTTGCATACGACAGGACTGTTTTCCCACATGTACATAAATTCTAATTCATCACCGCACACATGAATGTAATGGTCGTTACTCAAAAGAATGTTCGCCGGTTTCAAGTCCCTGTGTGCTATTCCATTTTCGTGTAGAAACTTCAAGCCAACTGCAACTTCTTTTGATATTACAGGGACAACATGCTCGAATTCTTTTAAATTTGTATTGCAAATCAGCGTGAGACAAGAATTCTGAGAGGGAGCTAACAACTCTGTCGTCTTCAAATGGCCGAAAGGAGAATTTGACATACTCAGTCATTAGTCCAAACGGACTAACTGATATCGCTATAAACGACACAATGTTTGGCCATTTACGCGGTTCAAATGCCTTGCCTCATTTGAGAACTCCCTTTCATCACCTCTGATGTCTCGAGGAACTTTAACCACAACTTGTTGACTTTGACCGTCTTGTTGATTGTAATGCCCAACCTTCATCTCACCATAGCTGCCATAACCTATTTCCTTTTGATCTTTGAAATATTCCATTTAAATTGCGGCAGGCCATCAAAAACACTTCTTTGAGGATGCTTTGATTTGGGCTGTGGAAATTTAAACGACATGTTTTGAGTACAAGCTTAGCGCACCACGCGCTGAGCATACCACAGGACAGGAAATTGAACAAAAAGCGATTGCATTCGTTTGGGGATACGCCAAATGTTAATTGACTGAGACGCGCCCCATGGACTTTCTTGGAATAAAATCGCCATCATTTATGGGTTTTCAAAGAAATGAGAGGGCTTCGAATAACTGATTCATGGCTGATTATATTTATAAGGGATAATAAGACCCAAGAATCGATCGTGGTCATAAATGTCGCATGTTATTAATATGCAAATATGACGATCTAATCAAAGTTCATGTAAGTTAACCTCGTTGACCTTAAGTTTTGTGCGCCACAGCAAATGATCTATGACAAGGTAAGAAACGACCTCCATAAAAAGGTATAACAGGACAAAGCACAACATATCCAACGTCCCAAAGGTATTGTGGAAAGTTACAAAAACTCTGCCGCGCGAAAGAAGATGAACTGAGCTGGTCATGAATTGTTGTCCTTTAAACACATTATTGCTTGAAAAATACTACCGGAGGTCACACACGATAGCCGCGATCGAAAAAGTGACCTTAAAAATTGCGTTTGAAGGTTCAGAACAGATTAAAACGGTCTTTCGCTCGAAAAGGGTACATCGATTAGCATTATCTGCTGCGCTGACGTAAGTCACTGTTAATTACGCACTCGGTAACTCAGGCCCCGTCCTCACTAATGAGAACAGAAAACTCCTTTTTTTTTTTTCTGAATTAAATAGACGGTGTAAATTTAGAAGTGAAAACTTTACTTATCTATATTCAACGTTTGATTTTGCAGCTCAGTAGCCTGCATATAAACACGTCAAGTAAAATTCACGATCTCCCTAGCTGTAGCTCCTCTAGATTGTAAAGATCACCTTGGCCTCTTCTTTCTTTTAAAATATCCCGTACCAAAAAGTGTTTCGAGGGGTCTTAGGTCTTAGGTCTTTGGTCTTAGGTCTTAGGTCATAGGTCATAGGCCTTAGCTTTTGTGACACCCATCACCGCATGGGTATTGTGGCGAAATCTTCGTCCTTTTAGGACGACGATTGGACGATATATCCCCACATACCAACAAATTTCTCTGCGAGTTTAAGCTGCTTGTCCCTTTGGCGGTGTATTGCACTCTGAGCGCCAGAAAGCGCCTGGCACGAGATTAAAACCTGCCATTCGGTCGAAGAGTCGAGTGGGAGGCAAGCCTTAGCACCTGGAGTGATGTTCAAACCGTCTGTGGGAAGCTAGGGTCTTGTTTCTTGAATGTGATGATATTATCCTGAATTATAAATACAACTGTGAATGGAAAGACTAAAAGTTTTAGATAGCTTCCCAAAACACGTTCGGCCGCCATTGCATCATATGCCTATTCCTTTGCCGACGCAAGCTATCCACAAATTGCCACTTTCAACTGGTTTTTTTTCCTCGCAAATTCCGGCTCTCGGCTTAGCCGGTGAAACTGTACTTTTAAAAGATTCTCTTAAGAAAGTCTACAGTTTATATCAGTTAGGCGAAAGAGGAAAGCCGAACTGTCAAATTCAAGCTCGTCCTCTTTCACTTACTTAGTGAGGTGTTAATTTAAAATTATTATTAGCTGTCTCAAAAACACAACCGTTAGACGAAAGAAAAAAGCCGAACTGTCAAATTCAAGCTCGCCTATTAAATGACATAGTGAGATTTTAATTTAGAATTATAATTAGCTGTCAGTAAAACACAATAGAGAAATGAAATATCTTCCAATCACTATAGTGTTGGTTACTTAACACCTTTTTTTCAATTGGACTCCCATCTTTTAAGCTGGGTAAACAACACCAGGATAGACTCTCACACAAGTGTTTGTTCGACTTTTATCCTCTTGTAACTGTAGAAAGAGTTAGAAACAGTTTTAGTTGTAGACATCTTACCGTCTCTCATACTTCAATCTACAGTTAGGTTTGTTTATTACACGCGACGTGATCACATGACATCTTGACTGACAGAATTTATAAAACTATAAGATTTCCATATTTTTCTGTTTTGAAACACCTTTTAGGATAGTCAACGCAACAATCTCGATAGTCTGTAACTGCTTGTAATCCATTACAATATTTGCAACCATCTCCCGCAGCCATCATAATATTTGCCTTCCATGAAACAGGTAAATATCTCGAGAGATGAAATTATTAGTAAAATGTAAAATTATCCAATTCATTTTATAACTTTTGATTCTAATTCGTTGCATTAGCTGGTGTTTGGTTTCACTTTTTATACCAGCAAAAGAGGGAAACAAATTAGCATAATCACGTCACGCTGTACATCAAGCCGGATATTTTTTTATTAGGTTTTGATGGTCCACGGAAATGTTTAGTATGTCACTGGAGAATGTCGTGGTCCATAAGAGCATGAAATAATTAACGATGGAAACAAATTTCCAGAAAGGAGGGCCAGTTCATTGCGTTCCGTGTGCAAATTATCAGAAGAAACTTCAAGAATTCTTTCAGATTGTATGCGTGTTGTTTTGTAAATAACACCGAAACATAGTTTTGCTTGTTGGTGTGTCCCTGTAAGTTACGTGGAATGTCTGTAAGGACCAGAATGTCAATTTTTAATTTTTGATCTTCTCCACACTGTGCGTGGCTCATGGCATGATTCCACGATAATTATCGAGGAGTCGCCATCTAGTCACCTTTGTTTACTTTGTAAGTCAAGGAGCGTTACCATCATGTTTATGCGACGTTTTAGGACAACTTGAGATCCATTTTCCATCCCGTTGTTATGAAAACCTAAAATCTTCAACACAGAAGATAAACAAACAAAGTTTAGATGGTCAAAGTGATATCTCGAGCGCAATTAAGCAAACACACGGATTTGCGTTGTTTTAAAGATGTTATTAGATGAAAGTTAGAGAGATACCTGCGGTTTTGAGGCAGTCGGTGACCTCATTTGTGTAAGTACTGTGCACTGATATGCCTTTTTGGCCCGATTTACACCTGTATTTTTAGAATTCTTTCTTAAAAACTGGGTGGTCTAACCAAAAATAAACTTTGGCTTGTAGCGACACAGCTATTTTAGAAATATGCCCTGAATCCTTTTCATGGGCAAAAAAAAAAAAAAAGAAAAAAGAAAAAGAAAAAGAAAACCTTTACTTTCGACGGGAATTCGAGAGGACTGCTCTTAGCGACAACGGCACTCAATGTATGGTTGTGACTTATATAGCATTCAGTAAGAAAAAAAATACTAAATCCTATCTACTTAATCAGTTATTTAGTTTTTTTTTTCGTCTATTTCTTTGCGTGTTATCCGCCCTTCGCGCTGCCTCATGCTTGTTATCTGCCCTTTGCGCTGCCTCATGCTTGCCTTCGATCGACTAAAAAACGCAAGGAAATACTTCTTTTCTGCATGTTATCATAGTTGAGACTGGAGCTGGACTCGCGGTGTTATAGTTTACTAAGTCTCTTTAACATAAAAGTGTAGTAGTTTAACTTTCCAAATTTTGAAATAAAAATGATATTAATTTTGTATCGTTAAAGAGAGAGCGCTTTTTAGGGAAGCGTTTTTCAGGAAAGACTAAAAAGATATAATAACACTGTTGTACGCCCCTGAGATCAAATTTGCATTTAAGAAAAAGATGTGGTATTTACTAACTTCTTTAATACGCATTACCCTAGCAGTTTTTGGAAGAGTTGTGATTGAATAAATAACGGAACAAATTATTTGCTAAATTATAAAAAGGGTACCTTATTAAAAAATTGTAACAGACGTATTTAGCTATTCGCTGAAAATGCTCCATTGACCCGATTATCAGAAAAGAACACTGCGGACCACCGAGTAACAGACGTTAGACGAGGTCTGTTTTCTATAGATGCGTTCCGTTATTTGAATGTGCCTCGAGTTGGATTTTTCTCGGTGCGCGACGACTTGGAGTGTACCATGAGATGCCTTCAACATCCTTCTTGTATTTCTGTGAACTTGGCCCTCGAAATAAGACTGTGGTGCGAGTTATTGTCATCTGATAAGTACAGCAACCCCAAGGAATTCAGACAAAACGAAAGCTCGTATCACTATCACATCGTGGTAAGGACTCTCTTCTGTGTTTTTTCATATTTCAAAACAGCCTGTCCGGGGAAACACTCTATAATATATTAATTGCAGCCTTAATTAAGGAAACGTCATCAGAGAAGAATGATCAGTAACTTCCCTTGGGATTAAAACAATTACCCGCTCCTTCTTCTGGAGTGAACGTTTGTCTTCCAAGACTGGATGAGATGTGCTTTTTCCGATTATCATTTCACTCGTTCTCATTTCATTTGTTCATCCCCTCATATTCTTAGATTTACCAACCACGACCTAACTCCACAGAAAAAAACGATCTTTGAATCGAATGGCCATTGTATAAGTTTCTCTTGAAATGTGAATATTGTGAATATTGCAAAAGCAGTTCTTGTGTGACTTTTCAACACACTTGCATAGTACGCTGTTTGGGCTAAGTCGTGTCATATTGAGCGTGAAAGTTCTTTTTTTATCTCTCTCTTTCTTTCGCAAGAACATGTGTGCTGAAAATCCTTGCGCGAACAACTTCACTTGTCGAAGCAGTTTTACAGACAAACTTTATCATTGTCTATGTCCTCCTGGATACAAAGGTCCGAGGTGCCAAACAGGTAAGCAAAAAAATCCTTTATATCGTTAGAGTGAGATCTTCAATTCAATTATTAAGAAGCATTCAAGTCGTACAGTAACTACATGAACATGTGAGAGAGAGTGAAAGAGAGTGACAAACAGAGGAAAGTAAACTGACATGCTGTTTTCTTAAATCTGAAACTGGCGTCTAAGATTTGAAAAGTAATTCTAATTGTGGATAAGTGAATTAAAATATAACTACAATGAATTTACATACGAGTACATTTGATTTAGTATTAACGAGATTAAAACGAAAAGCAAGTGATTACTTGCAATTCCACCTGACCACTAATTTATCTGTTTGTTTTCTTCGCTTGCTGTTTCTTTTGTTGTCTTCAGACATCGATGAGTGTGCTGAAGGGATTCCCAATTGCAGTCCCCATGCCTTTTGCAACAATACCAAAGGGTCTTATTACTGCACATGCAAGCCCGGATTCACTAGGAATGGCCGAAAATGTAAAGGTACATGCAAGCGTTAACTTTTGTACACATTAAGCCGAGAGGGGTTCCTATGAAAGAACTTTCTGACGGAAATGTCACTGCACTGCAGTAACCCTAACGCGTAACGCAAAGCACATAGCAAACGGCGCATGTATGAATTCACAAATATATGAAATCAGACAACTCTTATGATAAGAGAGAAGAGTAGTTCGTGGGTTGATACCATGAAATTTGGGCATGAAAAAGACCAGAATGATCAATCATTCTTTCAACACAAATGCATTAGTTACTTGGAGAGCCATCAGTTAATTAGCAACTTTTAAGACCGAATGGAAAATATTATTATAAATGATCAGTGACACGCTCTACCGACCTCTCCTCTTTCAAAGGATTTAAAGTAACATGCGTGCATGCTACCCAAGAAAGTCTTTTAGAAAAGATGTTTCATTTCAGCTAGGAAGCTGAATTATAATAATAATAATAGTAATAATAATAATAATAATAATAAAACCACTATAACATTACAGAGACAATATAATTTTATAATTCTAATTAAAGGTACTTTTAAACTACTTCCAGGACCTACTTCGTGTAAAGAAATTCATGACAAGGACACGTAAGTAGAATTGATATTTGGATATTTTTTATGCAGTATATCAAATATTCCGCTTGCCCGCAATTAGTTTAAGCCCATCACGACACCGGATATATCCCAATTTTTAAGCCACATTCTATACGCGAAGAAAGTGCGTTTAAATTCGATTCACTTACAGAAGTGAAAAATATCCTTTGCCCCCAGACACCTGTTCAATTCCAGGATAAATAACAAAGCATTGTTGCTACGAAGGCTGTTGGTTATATTCTGCAGTTATTGACGTCGTCTTTTGCTGAAGGAGTTTTCACTTGCTTATTTGTTGAATCAGTATCATTACCACTCATTATTTTTGCTATTGTCATTTTCATTGCCACCGATGTAGCTATGATAATTATTTTCATAAGCTCAAGATTTATTTCACCATCATTGTTTTTATTACTAGTTGTATTTTTTTTTTTATTCAAAAGATCTAATATGAGTGGTGTGGTTACCCTTTTTGTTGACTCTCAACCATTGTCCGTTTTCTGTCACATGGGAAATTTTGGGTATGGAGATGGTGGATGGACGCCAGTCATGAAGATTGACGGCAGAGAGGTGCATAATTTATTAAATCATTCATTTCCTGTATAAACACTCTCTCTTTCAAAACGTTGCGAGTTAAAAACGTGCGTGTTACATATGAAAGCTTTCAGTTGTCTTTCATCGAGGAGGTACTACATGAAGAACAGACCTCGTTCAAGACTTGTTGTGTGCAGTGACTATTGAAAAAGGATGAAAAAGAATGTGTAAAAATATCCTAACATATTTGTCTCTTGTATCATGTAACAGCTAGATAAGAAATACGTACCATTAAGATCATAATTCGGTTAATGGAAAAAAAAATGATTCTGCTAACTTTTAGATAAACACAGGTTCAGATGATGATTCTAAAGACGGCAACGATAGTACCAGTTAATTTCGTTTCGTTACCGTAAATCTTAAAAAACTAAATAAACACAATGATAACAAAAATGATGATTATGTTGATCAAAGATCAACTGACAATACTTCTCCTTTGAAAAAACGTCATTTTAAAAGTGAAAAAAAACTTCGGGATTACTGAATTTGTCTATGTGATGAATATTACAGAAACAATAACGGAATTATCTTAATCTTCTTCAGACCACGTTTCACTATTATGCACCTTACTGGAGTAATGATAAAGAATTCAACCTTGCCGGAGGAGAAACTGGGTTCGACGGACAGGAATCAAAGCTACCCACCTACTGGAACACATCCTTCTCCAAGATCTGTCTCGGTATGAAGATCGACCAACAGCTCAAGTTCATTGTCATCCACAAGCAAGCTGACTCTGTACTCACTGATCGCTGATGGGAAATACCGCAACACCTCACTGGGTCGTGACAAGTGGAACGAGTTGATTGGTTCGCAAGGCTCATTACAGTACAATTGCAACAAAGAAGGGTTCAATGTCGTTTGTAGTCACATTCAAGCTTCTAAAGCCAGAATTGGTATTGTTGGAAACAACGAGAATGAGTGTTACTCGTGCGACTCAAGGATCGGACTTGGCACAGGGGGTTACCCTGACAATTCCAGCACGTGTGGTAACGAGGCCTCTTTTTCAGAAAATAATGGAGACCGTCACATCACAGCCAAGGGATACATCTTGGTACAATAAATATTACTACTGTTTTGCAAAAAATCTAATAAGTCTAATCGTCAATATACAGTTTTCCCTGTTTCAAGCGCAACCCCTCGGATAGGGACTCATGTCCGTGTATAAATTTGGTTCTACTCTGGCTCAATCTTTAGCCATTCTTTCCATTACTCTATATAGGTAAGTTTCAGATACCAAGTTAAACATTTTTTTCATGTAAAAGGGCATATAAAACAGCGTTTAAATATTCTGATAACAGAGGTGTCCAACTCGCTTACTTTGTCGTAGAAATTATTATTGCCTAATAATGTTTTCCAGTATTATCCTGAAATTTCAAAAGGTGTATCCTTTGAGGAAGAGGCGGAAGGGTCAAAATCTCTCCCACCGCGTTTGGGTTGTTATGTGTATCACTATAATCCTTTAAGGAAATGAACAGCTATGCTTTCTGGCATAAATGAAATTGAAACAATACTTCAATAAAATAGACTACTTTGTTGCAGTTTTATCTTTCATCGCCTTCAGTGAGATGTAGTTGCACAGTTCTGGACTTATCAGCACAGCTAAGTTCGGGCGGGGCACTTATCTGAGAATTACCTTGGACTTACTGCTTAGATGTTACAATCTTCCCTAAGTAATCTTGTTTCTCCATTACATCGCCCGTTTTACATAAATGCCCTCTATTCTACGCTCTTTCCTCTCCCACTTTGTTTACTCTTTCGTTGCAAATCTCACACTGACTCCCAGAGCCTTATCTCCCGTTGCTGATCACCATTTTCCCTTGCTTGCAGTGAGATGGTAGTGTTCCATTTAGAGCTTACTTATACAAGAGAAGAGACAACGTGCTAATTTTAAGATGAAAGTTTAAGTCCTTCGTTGCATCTCAATTGTCCGTATCATATTTTTAATGAAATATGATTATTTCTCTAATGACACTATTTACAATAGTGCCGAGTTTTACAATTTTCTAGTCATTCATCACTTTTATTCACTTAAATTCTATTACTTGTATCTGTTACTCATTTTCTAAGCACCTCCCTTTCTTCGTGACAATAAACGAAGCAAAATAAATTTCAAACCCGCGATAATACTTTTTTTAGGCATGCCTTCATTGGTTCATTATGTCGTATACGTTTAAAATTAAGCCCTGCTAGAAATATTTTTTAAAACCCAATTAATATCGCAGCAGACGCCGAAAAGTTCAGAGCCTGGTGTATCACGTCATACATATATATATATATATATATATATATATATATATATATAAATATTATGAGAGGAAAAAGGACGTAACTACATTTCCCGACAAGCCTGTTTCGTGAATCGCTTCACTCTTCAGGGGTTTAAACCTGAAGAGTGAAGCGATTCACGAAACAGGCTTGTCGGGAAATGTAGTTACGTCCTTTTTCCTCTCATAATACTTATTCTGCTCTGCTTCAACGTATTGAGCACTGTTCCACGCGAAAATCGACTTGCAGACTTCCTATATATATATATATATATATATATATATATATATATATATATATATATATATATATATATATATATATATATATATATATATATATATATAACTAACTGCAGACAGTACTGTTTCGGCCTTCTGGGCCTCATCAGTGCAGTGCTGATGCTAGGATGGAGGAAAGACTATATAGCCACCTCAAGTGATCTCACATATGTGGGATCATCTAAGCCATGCCAGAGTGCTCAAACTAGAAAAACTAGTGAGCATGCATAATGCTAGCAGCAATGACTCATCCTAGTAGAGTGCTCAATTTGGACATGAAAGCAAAGCTTTGTATGCCAAAGAGCTATATCTAACTGCAGACAGTACTTTTTTTTTTTTTTAAAATATAAAAGCCTGGAGACCAGGCAGTTTTATTTCGTCAATGATATCTATTTACAATTCTAATTGATCAAAGTATTCGAATTAAATTATGAGTTATTTAGGTAATTACAGGTCTCAATTAACTAATGATATTTTCTCTTACAGGCGGCACGAACAGCGCACGGGCTATAACAGCCCGGAGTAAGCGCCCACCTGTAAGAGGTAACAAAGTTCTATTTAAAAGTTTTCTATTTACTATTTACAAAGAGATATTTCAGACCATGTGGGGCGCAAACAGCGCGCGGGCCTGTAGCCCGGAGTAAGCACCCCCCATGGGCGAGATTTAACAAAGGTTCAGGGGGGAGCAAGAGAGGGGAAGAAGATGGGCTTACCAGCGTCGACCGAACAAAGTACGTTTTTAAAAGACCAAAAATTCCTTAAGGTATCAATGTCGTTACTAAGAATTCTGAGTTGGACATCTTTCTTAATTAAGTCTATAATCGCGTTGGAGCTCAAAAGAGAACCTTCGAAGGTAGCTTTATTTCTGGCAAGCCAACACCAATATATGATGGTTGCCTTGAGAAAGTTAGATAAGGATATAGCGGTGGTAGATTGGTCTAGGGAAAAAGGGTAGTAGATAGATGCAGGGGAGATAGAGAAGGGGGAGTCGAGTAGAGCACGGAAAAGGGGGGAGAAGTGGTCCCAGACTTTCACAACTCTGGGACATCCCAAGAAGCAGTGTTCAATAGTTTCCGTTTTTCCGCAGATCGCGCATTTGTCATTATTGATGTATCCCCAAGACTTAAGGAGATATCTTACGCGGATCATTCTATGGATCAATAGCCAAATTAGATCGTTCTTCTTGTTTTCAATTAGCTTTAGGCGAGACTTGCGCCACACCCAGGCCCAACGATTGATGGGGCGGTCCATAGCAGACTCCCAAAAACCGGAGCACCGGGGTGCAACGCAGACGGGGTCAAGCAACAAAAGATATAAATTCTTACCGGTGAGTAAATCAGGTAAGGCACCAGTTTTCTGATGCAAGGTACGGAAATTATCTAGACAAAGGCGGTAGTAATTGGAAGGAAGGAAGGAAGAGGGAGCAGAATTGGTGGGAAAAGAAAAACGGGGATCTAGAATAGTTAGCTTATGTCCTAAAAAATATCGAGCTAGGTAATGCCATTTGGATGTGCCAAAGTCATCCCTTAAACTGGAAAAAACAGAAAGGCGCAGGCTAGCGCACTTAGCTTTAAAATTAACGACGTTGAGGCCCCCGGATGATGGGGGCGCACAACAGCGATCGCGACTAACATTTTCCATTTTTCCTCTCCAGATAAAAGGCCAAATGATCGACTTAAAGCTATCGTGCACCCAACGGGGTGGGGGGATGACTTTAGCAACGTGCCATAAACGGCTTGCGCCTAAAGTATTTACAATTAAGGTCCTACCGATAAAAGACAGGTCTCTTTGTTTCCAAAGATCTAGAACCGAACTTAGTTTGTCTAATTTGGCCCGCCAATTGTCGTCGTCGACATTGACGAGGCCGTTTGAGAAGTAAACACCAAGCACTCTCATTTTAGTGACCCATTTGAGGCCATAGGGAGATTCAATTCTAGTTCGCCATTTTCCTAACCACATTGCTTCAGATTTGGACGTGTTCAGTTTAGCGCCAGATCCTTGTTCAAATTTTGATACGACTCGGAGAAGTGAAGAAAGAGATCTTTCGGATTTTAAGATGCAAGTAGCGTCGTCAGCGTACTGGGATATTTTATATTGAAGGCCCCCTGCTCCGGGGAGCAGGAAACCTTCAATATCTTTACAATTACGGATTTGCGTTGATAATACTTCTGAAACTAGCACATAAAGGAGAGGAGATAATGGGCATCCTTGTCTCACCCCTCTTCTTAAGTGGACAGGGGGGGACAGGGAGCCATTAACAATGATTCTAGAGAAGGCTTTAGAATAAAATAGTTCGACCCACCCACAAAAGGAGGGGCCGAAACCAAATTTACGCAATACTCTCATCATGAATTCGTGGTCAACTCGGTCAAAAGCTTTTTCTTGATCTAAGGAAATGAGAATACCCGGTTCATTAGTTTTGTCAATCATGTCGAGGGCATCACGAAGTAAGGCCAAATTTGAGAAGATAGTGCGGCCGACCACGCCGCACGTTTGGTCTGAATGCACGATGGAGTTCATGACTTTTTTCAGTCGTTCAGTGATGATTTTAGATGCTAACTTGTAGTCAGTGTTTAACAAGGAAATTGGGCGCCAATTTTTTGCGAGGCGTCGATCATCTTTTTTGTGGATGAGTCGTAGGAGGCCCTCGTACTGGCTATCCGCGAGGGAGCCAGCAAGAAAGGCCTCGTTCAAAACCGAAAGGAGAGATTCGCTCAAATCGTTCCAAAAACACGAGTAAAATTCTGTTGGGAGACCATCAGAACCGGGTGACTTGCCGGTCTGAAGGCCTTCCAATGCAGTAAGTAATTCTTTATTAGAAAAAGGGCCTTCACATAGATTGCGCTCATAATCAGTCAGTGAAAATTCGAGGCCGTCAATTATTTCAGTTTGAATTCGCATATCAAGAGGATCTTGGGTGAATAAATTCTTGTAGAAATTGGTTAAAATTCTTTCAAGATCATTTTGAGAACTTCTGAGAACACCGTTCTCGTCAAAAAAAGATTCAAAACTATTCATGTCAGCTCGTTTTTTCTCCAGACGGAAGAAATAGCGTGTTGGTTTCTCACCTTCTTCGAACCATTGTGCTCGGGAGCGGACTTTAGCTCCTTCGGCTTCTTTCGAGATCAGAGAGGACAATTGGCTTTCCAAATCGCTAATTACACCTGGGTTATTTAAGCGATTAAAATGTAAAGCGTTTTTAGCATGGGTTAATTGCTTAGTAATTAGGATTCTTTTGGCATTTGCTGTTCTCTGTTTACGGATACAGTATGAAATACTTGTTTTGCGGATTTCAATTTTTAGAGCATCCCACCATTCGCGGAGGGAGGCGAATTCGGGGATTTTAAGCTTAAAGTTGTTAATCGATTTTGACATAATGTTTTTAAATTCTACATCTGAGAGTAAAGAGCTGTTGAACTTCCAAATTCCAGGACCGTGATTAGAAGGGTTAGTCGTTAGTTCAATTTTTACAAAGTCATGATCGGATAGGTCGTATACGCATGGAAGAATATTACATTTCGTTACTAGGGTTAAGCCTTTAGCGACGAGAAAGCGGTCAATTCTAGATGCCTGGGTATGGTCTTTATTAGACCAGGTGAAAGTTACTTTGCGCGGGTTGTTTTTGCGCCAAATGTCCGTAAGTGAGAAGTCAGCACAAAGGGATCGGAGAAGTTTTTGATCAGACAATAGGATGGCGGAACAATTTAATTTATCTAGGACATTGTCCACACAATTAAAGTCTCCCCCGATCACTAGGTCCCCTTGGGGGAGAAAGTAATTGTGCAGACAAGAGAAAAAACTTTTACGATCCGAAATAGTATTGGGAGAGTAAATGTTTACTAAATTTAGTTTAGAATTATAGTAGTCAATGAGTAAGCTCAATATTCTTCCTTCGGAATCAGTCAAAAAGCGGATAATTTTGCCTGGAAAGTTTAGAGAAAAGAGGATGGCAACACCGGCAGACCTGCCAGTCCCGAAGGACCACAGACATTTGCCGCGCCAGAGTATTTCGAATTCCTCCGCTTGTTTTTTGCATGAGACATGTGTTTCTTGTAAAAGGATTATGTCACAGTTTGAATAATTTAATTCTTGAATAATTTTTCGACTTTTACTGGAGGACCCGAGTCCTCGCACATTTAGAGAAATTATTTTAAGCTTACCCATTGAATATAAATAAAAAATTAATATCTGTACCGCCTTCTCCTAGGTTTAACTCTCTCCCATCCATCATCATCAGTTTCGGAGCCAGAGTAGTCACGGCGGGAAGATCTATCGCGGTCATCGCGGCCGCGATAATAATCTCGATCGCTTCTATCTCTCCCTCTTCTGTCGTCTCTCCGGTCATCTCTTCGTTCTTCTCGATCGTCCCTCCTTCGCTCGTCTCTTCGTTCTCTTGGTCGTTCTCTTCTACCTTCGTCGCGTTGTTGTTCTCGTTGTTTCTCTTGATCTTGTTGTTTCTGTTGTTCTTGCTGTTCCTGCTTTTCTAGTAATTTCTGTTGTTCTTCTTGTTGTCGCTGTTGTTCTCTCTGTTGTTGTAGTTTTTTCTGCCTTTCTTCTCTTTCCTTGGCGCGCTGGGCTCGCTCTTGTTTCTTTTCCTCTTCAGTTTTAGGTGGCGTTGGCTCACTATCGACGTTCGCGCTGAAGAGCAGGAAGGGGCATTGAGGCATGGAATGGTTGTCCGCTAAACAAACGGAACATCTTGGCGAGTCTTTACATTCTTGAGCTCGATGCCCAGGGCATTCACAATTAAAACAACGGACTGCAGAGCAGTCTTTGGCCATGTGGTCAGTAGCTCCACAATTCCGGCAAGCTTTTGGCTGATTTGGGTACCATATTTTGATAGGTTCACCAGCTATGTTGATGTTGGCAGGGATAGTTCGATGTAGCGCCATTCGAGCCGTTCTCACTCCATTCTCGATATGTTGTGCAATTTTGTCGCGCCGAAATGAAAGGACACGACCGTAGTGGCTGAGTCGGCCAATCACGGCAGTGTCGGGTAGTTCAGCGGGGGCTTCATGGATCTTGACGAGGACCAAACGATTTTCGCAGTCGCCCAGGAACACTTTGAGACCGGCAATCACGACAAAAGGTGTTTCAAGAGCGGCTTCTTTAGCTGCACGGCTCTTAAAAGTCACGATCCAAGATCTATTGGACGCCTTTCTCTGGATTCCGGTGATAGCGTCAATATCGATTTCTGCCGCGTCAAAAGCTTCGAGAATTATTTGCGATGTGACGGTTGTATCAACGCTAAAATAAATAGAGCGATCCTTCGTGATTCTACTTTGACTAGGAGCATTCAAAAAAGGCACGGCCTGAAATTTCACACCCTTATTTTCCAGATTTTTTAGTACCTCAGGGATTTCGATTTCCACGTCTGCGCCCCAGGACTGTGAACCTTCTACCACGCTTGCGTCTACGACGTCTCCTGGATTCGCTGCCGAGTTATCTGTAGTAAACTGGCTGATATTTTCACTTTCCTGGCTGTCCATGTTGACCAATTGCTGCAAAAGCAAGGAAAATAAACTTTTCATAAGCCTTTTAACCTTACCCAAGAGGCCGAGAAGCTTTCGGTACTTTTTCGGCCTTCTGGGCCGAATCAGTGCAGTGCTGATGCTAGGATGGAGGAAAGACTATATAGCCACCTCAAGTGATCTCACATATGTGGGATCATCTAAGCCATGCCAGAGTGCTCAAACTAGAAAAACTAGTGAGCATGATATAGCTCTTTGGCATACAAAGCTTAGCTTTCATGTCCAAATTGAGCACTCTACTAGGATGAGTCATTGCTGCTAGCATTATGCACGCCCACTAGTTTTCTAGTTTGAGCACTCTGGCATGGCTTAGGTGATCCCACATATGTGAGATCACTTGGGGTGGCTATATTGCCTTACCTCCATCCTAGCATCAGCACTGCACTGATGAGGCCCAGAAGGCCGAAACAGTACTGTCTGCAGTTAGTTATATATATATATATATATATATATATATATATATATATATACATATACATATACATATATATATATATATATATATATATATATATATATATATAAGCCAATCCTCCATACCCTTACTCGCTGCCCTTTAGATTTCCTGGCAAGCATTGGAATGAGTCATTCGCCAGTTTTGTTTTGTTTTGTTTTGTTTTTTCAGTTAATAGTGTGGATTTTTCTCTCTTCTTCTTTTGTTGCAAGAAGAAGCTTGTATATAAGACATAAGACTGCTGCGTATGAAAAAAAAATAAATTTAAAAAAAACTTAGTTTCATCCATCGTCGGACAGTGGTGGTGGCTACAAACTATCTCTCTACAGAGCGTAGAGAGGCGTGGTGCAGCTGACGTCTTTGAGTGCCAAACTATGCAGAGAAACAAACATGTGTAATGTTAACCAATTGATATTTTTTTTTTATCGGTGAAAGAGTACACCTAGGTTTGGTAGTACCACTTTCTTGTTGCTGCAGTTTGTATCTAATCTCTGAGGTATCGTCAGGCTGTTTCGCTTTGATTGGTTCCAAAACTCGAGGAGCCTCGCGCTTTAGACCAAGTACGTCACCGCAAGTTTTATTTTTCGCCGACCCTTATGGGCATCGAGACTGTCCAAGCGTCGCAACCTTTGTGGTATTATTTATAATTTACCAACAGCATCTGAACACACGTCATTAGCCATTCTTTTTTTCTCTTTTTTTTACCTTTAACATAACCCCACGCTAAAAAAATGATGAATAATTGTGGTTCAGTGAAACATGGACTCGAATAAGGTTACAATAGGTAGAATATTACATTATAGTCAATTTATGATAGTATAGTCTAGATGTGTAATATAATTGTATTTGGAATAGGCCATGTTACAGTTGTTTACTCAGTTACTAAGCCTTTGATTTGAACTGAGGGTGAAAGTAACTTTGTTGTGATCAAGACCAGTATCTAACTAGCATGAGTTACATTTGAAAAGCAGGAAGGTTTGTATCATAACAAGGTCAACTTTAGCCTCACCCACGTTCAAAGGTTTGGCAACCAAGCACACAACCGTGAAATGGACTATTGTGAATTTTGCATCTGTGCGTTCCTCGCTGGCTTCTGCTTACGTTGAGTTTACAATGAATACAATGAATTCACCTACAGTCACAGAGTAGAGTTAAGTTCAAAGTTCTTATTGCTTTGAGACTTTTCAAAATTTTTCGTCATGTATACGAACGTTCACATTTTTTTAGGGCCTGTACTAGAGCATATTCGCGACTCAACAAGTTGTGATACACGAATCCAGCCAACTACATTGATTAAATATTTTATAGATCGAGTCGTATCCACTTACCACTGTCTGTGTGGAGGAGATATTTATTCATGGATCTTTATTTAGCAGTCCTAAAAAGCGATCGATTTCATCCCGAGTATCTCATCTCGAGGCCATAGGTAGGACATATATACAACTAAATATTTTTATCAATAAATACTCACAAATTTCGGTTCACTTAGAAACCAACATTTTTTTCCCTTTATGTCGAATTTCCTAAGCCATCGTGTATTGAAACTACTGAAATAAAGCATGGATTCATTTATAACTTCACTTTCCATCCATTAGGCCTTATAGGCTTTCATTACAGGGTAGGGTAAATACAAATGAGATATCTTTTAGTAGTTATAGTTTTTAAATATTTTTTTGAGATAGTCAAAGGACTGACAGTATATTAGTTTATATACTTTTCGTTTAAAGTGGAACTTAGTTGTTTGTTTGCTAGATATCAAAATTTAAACTCAATATTATATTTTTTCATTTCATTTATCTGATCATGTAATAAAGGGCGTGACCTGAACTGTATATTGTATTTCTTACTTTCTTAACAGATGAGTGTAACTACAAAATTTGAGAAGATTCCACTTGTTTATAGCTTTACTATATTATTGTATATCATAAAGTGATTGAGGATCACCGACCAAATGTTGTGGAATTTGTTATTGACTGGTTTTAGTAAGATTGCTAAATTGCTGTATTCATCCCTTGATGAGTGTTTCTAGGATTTCTGCGACATCCTGTGACTGGGTGATCGCAGACTTTCTGCCACATCCAGTGCTTGAATGGTCGCAGACCGCTTCTGGACCCTTTACATTTGCGTCATCTCCGTCAACAATTCAAGTACATTGAAATGATATTTGGTACTTCAAACAAAGCGGTAGACATCTATGGCCCACAAATTCGAAGTGTAGATGGCAAATTCACCTTGGAAGCTGAAGTAAACAAAGTCGACCGCAAAGAGTTGTTGACATTGGAAAACCCAAAATGCGCAGAAATCGTAACTCAGTTTTCTCAATTGAAGGGCGTAGCCACAAATAATAACGACGAGAAAGCGATGTTGACTGTTCATCTGATCCTTGGAGCAAACGAGTACGCTAAGATCAAAACAGGGGCAAGACCAAGAGTTTGGTGCTGGGGAGAACCAGTAGCAGAATATACGAAGTTCGGCTGGACGATTTTGTCACCTGGAACGTGGTTGGATCTCAGCAACATTTTCTTAACGTAGACCTCCGCAATCGATTACACATAATTGTGCAAGTTAGACGTCTTGGGGCCAAAGGACAATCCAAGTGGAGAACAGGAAACCGTTCACGAAGAGTTCAAAGAGAAACTAACCAGGAGTTCAAAAGGCTGATACGAGACGAGCCTGCCCTGGAAAGGGAATCATCCTCCCCTACCGAACAATCACACAGGAAGTTTAAAACGTCTCAAAAATCTTGCGCAGAAGTTAGAGATGCAAGGCGAGCTGGAGAGGTACAACGACATAATCCAGACTCAACTGAGTCAAGGGATCGTAGAACGCACTGATGAGGTAGTCAAGGACGGAAGAGAATTCTACAATTCTCATAAAGCGGTCGTGCGTGAGAACGCAGAATCTACAAAGATACGTATTGTTTATGATGCTTTTGTAAGAGCAGATGCAAGTGTCCTCTCACTCAACGAGTGTCTCGAAATCCGCCATCCACTACAGAACCAGCTTTGGAACGTGCTGATACGAAATAGGTTCTATCTCGTGGCAATAGCTGGCGACTTAAACCAAGCATTCTTGCAAATTCGCGTCCGAAGAGAAGACCGAGATGCCTTACGCTTTCATTAAATAGAGGATCTGGCAAGCAAACAGGTAAAAAAAACCTTGCGATTCACTCACTCTTTGGTTTGGCACCGTCTCCATTCCTCTTGGCCGCAGTTATCAAAGAACGTCTACATCGATACAAAATGGTGAACCCGGAACTAATGGAGGAGATAGAGCGCCGGTTGTACGTAGATGATTTAAGCAATGTCAAGGAGACAACAAACCAAGCGTTAGAAATAAAGATGACAGCCACAGCAATCTTTGGCGAGGCAACTTTCAAGCAGCACAAGTGGCAGTCCAACAATCAGAAGTAAGAAGTTGAAACTGCGACTTCAGATGAAAAAATTCAGATTTACTCCAAACAGCAACTGGGAAGCACAAAGGGCAAATAAAAACTGCTGGATGTCCCCTGGGACAAAGAAAAGGACGAAATTCAAGTCAGCTTCCCGATTTCAACCGCTGAGCCGACAAAAAGGAGCATCCTTGGAAAAGTCGCAAAAATCTACGATCCACTCGGTCTGGCTTCACCCGTGACCCTCTCTGGGACTCACGACACACTGCACGGAGGGGTGGCCCTAACTATGACCAAAGTTCTCAATGCGTGTTTAGGCTGCAAGCAGTTTCAGGCTATGGCACTGGCAACACTGCCTCCTGGACTCCTATCCACTGACTGCGCAGAGGGGAGCACCCCATTCGAGGTTATCGAAGTTGATTTTGCAGTGCCTATCAATTGCCGTATCAGAGCCAAAACAAAAGGAAAGGCCTATCTTGCATTATGCGCATGCAGTCTTGCATAAGGATTATTTCTGGAAGTACTACCAAACCTAGCGACCAGTTACTTCCTAAAAAAGTTTAAAACGGCTCATCGCACGTCGCGGGCGTCCGGAGAAGACATATTCCGACAATGGCAAAACCTTTGTTCGTGCCGAGAAGTGGCTCAAACAAGTTATGCGTGACGAGCGCATAATCGGACTGGTCAAACCAGCTTTAAACAAGACTATCGGATGCGGAATGTTGACCTGGACAGAGCTGTGTGAAGTGGTACTGGATGTGGAGATTGCTTTGAATAATCGCCCTTTATGTTACGTAGAAAACGACATACAGTTACCCGTGCTTACCCCTAACTCACTGCTATTTCCTCGATTAAACCAGCAGCCAGAACTGAAACCACACCATCTAAGAGAATTTGATCAGCACAGAAGAGCTAAATATCTGCGAAGGTGCAAGCAGGGTTTGTGGACCAGGTGGACTACCGAATATTTACGAAGGTTGAGAGAACGACACTGGATGAAACACAAGGGTCAAACCACGCCCTTGGCCAAAGGAGAGGTGGTCATCATCAAGGACGAGGAACGAAATCGCAATAAATGGACAATTGGATTCGTAGAAGATCTGATTTCGGGACGAGACGGAATCGTTTGAGCTGCCAAACTTCGAGCGGGGAAAGGAACATTCGAACGGGCAGTACAACACCTTTACCCACTGGAGCTGTCTTGCGATCGGGAGAATGTACAGACTCCTCCGCAACTCAACCCCTAAGCCCTGACATTCAGGCCCAGGGGGGATGCAGCAGTAGCCGCTCCTCATCGCATTCCCACATTGATGCTGATTAGAGATATTTAGGAACACTGAATTGATATACTGGACTAACTTTCTATCTCGTTCACTGAATTTCAATTTTTATCGAGTGTGCCATTCTAGTGTTTTTTGCTCCGTGAAAAAAAAACAAAAAACATGGGAGTGTGTGAGAGATTATTCAGCGTAAATTGATTTCCGGTTGATGTTTTGCGATAAGTGTCAGATAATTGAACAACAGGATCATATTATATCTTTAAAATGAGAGAGACTAGAGCATGAGACGAGAGAGGACAGATCAAGTTGATTTTATAAAGTAAATGTGAAGTTTCGGAACATAGCAGATTCTTTAGTCTCATTTCCGACACAGAGTTTTTTAAGAACATGCTTAATGATGCAGAGATCTACACTTTTTCTTTACATTTATTGGAAAAATGTAGGAAATGACATATTTTGATGACAAGTTATCTCAACGTTCGAAGGACGTTTTTCCCCGTCTTGAAGAGTGAAAGTTTTACCCCAACTTGTTGGCCTGATATCTCCAATGTTACCCAGTGCCCCAATCCAGAAATTGCCATTTACTTGGAAGAGTGTTTGTTCATGGACGAATTGATCTCATTGGTAAAGAAATGGGGGAAATGTAAAGGTCAAACGAAAAAAGTTATCAGTCTATGATGACTTAGCTATATTTGGGACCAGTTCCTAATTGAGCTGACCGGTCAGAAATAAAGGTCCAAGTACTCATTTCGCCTATAATAAAATCAATTCCGGAAGTTTTCCTAACATTATGGATGTATCTGTTGATTTTAGGCAAAAAGAAATATCTCTGAGAGAAAGCGTCGCAATGAGATAAATATTTGGTTACCTATTGAATGTAAACAATCGATCTGCCATTAACACTCGGAGGGATTTATTTTGCTTACCGTTTTGAGAACGAAAAATATATAAAAAAGACTGCTATGAATTCAATCAAGGCCTTGAAGGGATGTTGTTGTTGATGCTTTACACGCTGTTAAAATTCTTCGAAGTGTGCTCCTATTTGGGGAGTCTGTCCTTCTCTCCTCATATTATTGGAGATACTGGTACTGGCAAACATGTATTTGCGAGGCCATGGATGAAAGGTCGTATTTTTTCATAGGTGGAAACATCCACCATTATAGAAATAATTTGTTTTCTCATGGTTTTACTTGGCCTTGCTGTACGCTTCTGCAAGGAAGATACTTTATAAAACTCTGCGATAACCCAAACTTGTTTGTCTTGGTGGTGTTGAATGCTTCACACAATTTTTCGGATCTTCCTAACTCGTCCCATAACTCACTATGATGCCTTGGAGACAAAGTCTGCAAAATTGAAACCATAGCGTCGCTTACTTCGGTGATGTTTCTTCTTTTGGTTCTCTCCATTTCTGACTGTAGGCCTATGCCCATCATTGTAACTGGGGTTACTCCGCAAATACTAAGGAATTCGTTTAACTCCTGTTTCCGGAAGCTCACAACACAATGTCTCTTTGTATCTGACAAGTCGTTTTGGAATTTGGAAGTCATTATACTGGGTGACCTGAACTGTGACTATCTTAATGACTCCCTTGGTAAAACAAAAAGATTATTGGAATTTCTTGCTGCTAATGAAATAGAACAAATTATTAAAGAACCCACTCGTGTTACTTGTTACTCGTTACGTCTACCCCAAGTCTGTTCAGATCTTCAAAAGTTCTTAGTACAACTATAAGTGATCATTACCCTATTTTTGGACTAATGAACGGCCCAGCAATTTGTCCACATAAGCATCGCATCTTGACAACGCGGACTTGGAACGAGAAAGTAGGAAAAATTTCATGAATGACTTAAAGAAAACTCCTTGGACCTTTCTTGAGTTTTTCGATGACGTGGAGGACATGTATTCCGCCTGGGAGTGCTTGTTTAAATCATTAATTGATTCCCACTTTCCTATCAAAAGGAAAAGACTCCGAAAGCAAACGTACCCATGGTTAGACAACTCTGTGCTACGAATGATGAGAACCCGGGACAAGGCGCATAAAAAGGCAATAAGAACTGGTCTCACTGAAGACTGGCAAAAATATAGGCGACTCCGTAACCAAGTAACTAGCAGTAACAGGAAAAACAGAAAAGCCTATTTTAAGAATAAACTTCAAGAAAATCGAGCTAACCCTAAAGCCTACTGGAATACACTCCATAAAGTCCTTCCATCAAAGGATAGGAGCACCAAGATTGAAAAACTATTGATAGATGGTAACCAAGTGACTAACAAGACAGCTATAGCGAATTCACTAAATCAGTATTTTACCACGATTCCATCTACATTGTTGGCAAATCAACCTCCCCCAGAGCCGCAGCCAATAAAGCCATCGCCATCTGAGCTCTTCAAGTTAAAACCTTTATTGGATTCAGATGTGTATATGGCTCTGAGACAATAAACCCCAGTAAGGCCACTGGTGCAGACAACATCTCGACAGTACACTTTATTCGCTTTTATCTTCATGTTTGTGTTTGTTTAAAATTAAAAGTAACACCATGTTGATCGACTAGTTCTTCTTTAAGTATACCGTGCTTTACTGGCATTAAAACCCAACCTGATTTGTAATTACTTTTGTTTAAAGGATCATCATAACAAGGACATCAAACAAAGGGGTAGCTTTTACTCACATGTCGTGTTTGCTATGATTTGTCAAGTTCCACAGCGCTATCACTGTTCTTGTCGTCATTGCTCCTATTGTCATCGTTAGCAGTATTTCCATCATCATTCTCGTTTTCACTGACATCAACATCGCCAATATCTTTGGCACCTCCCATCGTCATCGTTATCAGCACGGCCCCTATCGTCGTCGTTAAAACTGGTATTGACATCGTCAATATCTTTGGATGGGAAAGTAAATTTGAAGCTTCGAATTATTGATCGACGCATAAGCATAAAAGACGCCTCAGTACCTGCTCTAGCCCACAGTAATTGAATTTCGCATCAACGATGTTAAAGCCTCGCAATTGAGCCCTTATGCCTCCAGTACACCATGAAAGGGATATGTACTCGCTCGACGCGATGTTATATGGCAAACCTCGAGAAACCACCATGAGAAGACACACAGGGCTTGCACTGTAAGTATCCCGGAGAGCTCCATACAATTCCTTATAATAAAATTATAAGGAATTGTATGGAGCTTTTTTAGCGTTAGTCGAGGCGTGGAGGGTGTTGTCACGTACGATCCTTGCGAGGTGTTTTTCCCGACACTCTTCTGACAGAAGAATGTCACGTAATGAAAGCAAACCAGAAACGATTGAAGAGAAACTCGGGCTTTCACATATCATCAAGTTCATTAAAACGAGCATTGAATTTCCTGCACATCAACAAGCCTTTGTTTTATACTTTTACACCGATCACGAGCTCATTTGTGTTTCGGAAATAGATCAATTAGCTACATAATGATGGCGGAATTTGTGAAGGATTTTGAAGATGAAGAAGAACGAAAAGAGCGAGTTATTAAATCACGAAAAAACACTCCAGAAGAAAGAAACAGACAGAGAAAAGAATGGAGAAAGAGGAAACAAGGGAAGCATATACCGAATTCAACGAATAAAAATGTTGAACTACAATCACTCAACAGCGAAGCGAATGAGTTGGTGCCTTGTACTTCTGAGGCCAAGGAAACGAAACTGCCTCCTTCGGACCAACATTTTGAGCCACAAAATGTCAAGAAACCCCATATCCTCGCGCTTAAACCAGGCAGTGAAGAGAAGAAAGAGGCCTTGGGTGGTTGTTCAAGAGCTGCTAAGATGATTCAAATGGCTGTTGATGCCGACGCAATTGTCTCGCAGAAACCTCGTAGGAAACGTCATCAAACCTTTTTAATTGGAAAAAAAACCACAGCGAGCAATGGATCCAGATTTGAACCCAAAGAACTCAGGCCAGAAAACATTGGATACTTGTCTAAAAATCCAGTTGGGAGTGGAAGCTTTGGACAGTGTTTTCTCGGGCGCCATCGAGGCATCGACGTTATTGTCAAGCAAATGACTCACAACGAAACGTCAGAGGATGAAGAACGAGCAAGGAGAGATTTACTCCACGAAGCAAAGGTCGTTTCTGCTTTGGGGGACCATTCACATCTACCCATGATTTTTGGTGTTGTTACAAAAGGCCCAAACTGTATTTCTATATTTAAAAAGATATGCAGTGTTTTAGACCACGTGCACTCTAAAGGATGCCTTCATAACGACATCAAAGGAAACAATGTTGTACTAGAACGGCCCTCAGCCTCTGGGGAATTCAGCCCAGTTCTTATTGACTTTGGAAAGAGCCTTAAGTTTTCATCTGTTACGTTGAACCGCAGAAACGGCACCGTTATGAAATGCAAAGGGAAAAGCTATTGAGCCCCTGAGGTTGTTAGTGAACGACTCTATAACTTTGCCAGTGACATTTTTTCATTGGGAAGAATGCTTAAGGCGATATCGTCTTTGTTGGGTTTTTATGAAAGGGTCCGAGAATTGGTTAAAATGTCAACCAGAGATAAGCCGTCAGAGAGACCTATCCGTTATGTTTTCTCTCGTAAGATTGCTGATGTTAAATTTTAGGTGTAGTATTTTCCAAGTCAGCAGACCTAATATCAGATAGAATCGCATTATTGCATAAAATCTCGCCTTCTGATTGGTTGACGAGGGGAGTTGTTTAGCGGGGCTAAGTGATATTGTTTCGCATCCACGTATACATAACAAATATAAGTAATGCTGTTTTCTTTTTATCTTGTTTTTATTCAAATATGTGATTCAAGGAAAATCCATTACTTGGCTCGTGAATTCCGCGTTAAATTGCACTTAAAAACCAATATCGCACTCATCGCTTCGCGTATCGCTTTTCGCGTGCAATTAAATGCGGAATTCCCTCGTCAAGTAATGAATCTTCCTACAATAGTTTCATTCAAAGTTTAGTTACTACAATTTCAGCGATTTTAAAATGAAGGACAACTTCTTCCCCATGATTCTGCCACAAGAAATAGTTTATGACCCAGCTTACGTGAATAAGAACCTATTGACAACAGGATAATTGTAAATCATTTTTTATCAGTTTATTACCCTTAACGTGTGAACTACATCCGATTTTGAGGGGACAAAACGGCTTTCTAATGACTGCTGGAAGGGAGAAAATATCTTTCTTAATTGGGTGTAATTCCGTGGCACATTCAGTTTCTTGGCGATCGCTGCCAAAAAGCTGTAATGTCGTCTCAAAATCGGAGCAATTTTGTCCGTTTATGGACAAAATTAGGCATAACAGTGCTGGTCAAAAATAAAATATTTCCTACCAAAAAGTATCATAGTAATATCTTTGTGTAATTGTTTTATTCCGCCACGTTATTGAAAGAAGGACATTTTCTGTCTTTTAAAAATTGCTCATTTAAATAAATATAACGCAAGAGGAGTAGCGGTACAAAAATAGTCAAAGTGCAATCGAATCGAAAAAAGCAGATCTAACGCAAGAAAAACAATAGTGAATAGTGAATAGTGACTTTATGCGTGACTTGCAGAACTTCTTGAAAAAGACATGTAGCTCATCCAACTTGCCTTGCCACTGAACAAGGCGAGACTCCATGTCAGCTTTAATATCTGCAAAATAGCCAAAAAACTGAATAAGACCTGAGAAAGACTGTAATGAGAGGCCCTATATGTTATCACATCATTCAAATAACTGTTGCAAGTAAACATTTTGTTTTCCATGGGTAAATATTTTTGAGGAATTAAAAACAAAAAGCTCCTTTTGATGTGGCTTAATATCATTTAGGCAAAGTTAAACTGGAGCAAAGCTAGTCAGTGGTCTCTGCCTTTGCAGTAAATGACCTCTGTGGCAGCCCTTAGGGTTTTTGCTGGGTCTCCTTTGTGTTTGTGGCTAACGCTGCATTTGCATTGTTGCCTTGCTTGCTCATTGTATCGTATTAACTTCGCAATAATTGCTTGCTGATCATCTGAGTGGCAGGCAGTATTGTAAGTATTCTTTTAAGGTAAGTATTATCATCAATAAATATCTCCACTGAACTTTCTCAGTGTGATGGTGTCAGTAAGTGGGCTGCTTGAGGGGTGGTTCCCACTTCCAGGGTTGCCATATATACCTCCTCTCTGCTGCTTTCTTTTAGCCCCACACTAACCTTTAAGGTACCAGCTCCTAAGCTCATCATTAGCAATAAGTTTAATTATTTTAATATTTTCCAAACTCATTTTCCAAAATTTTTTTTATTTCAGCATAAAACACTCAATAAAGTCATATTATAGTATGGTAAACCTTCTTTAGCCGGTGAAAGAAAAAATCAGAACTTGTAACCAAAGAAAAAACAAAGTGTTATTACTACTGTTGTTCTACAAACCTGAGCATTCCAAATCAACTATCTCAGTATGTGTACCAAAATCTCTTACAAAAGTGCCCTTGCTTAAAGCTTCTGAAAAGTACTAAACATTTGGAAAAATGCATTAATTACATAACATTGTGCTACCATACTACTTGAAGAAATGTTCCCTCACACCAATTTCATTGTCTTAAAGAGAATGTCTGCATGTCTTTATGCTACTTAAAAGACAGCACTTTCTAGAAAAAACTGAACTGGGTTACAGTCTTTCATTAGCAACACTGGGTTACACTGCACCCATGGATGTGCCACCTAAAGTGCAGCCTATGTTAATTACCTTTAACTAAATAAGACACTGGGTTACACAGCACCCATGGGTGTGCCACCTTAAGTGCAGCCAAAGGAAGTTACCTTTACTAAATACAACACTAGGTTATACTGCACCCATGGGTGTGCCACCTAAAGTGCAGCCTATGTTAGTTACCGTTTACTAAAGAAAACACTGGGTTATACTGCACCTATGGGTGTGCCACCTACAGTGCAGCCTATGTTAATTACCTTTAACTGAATAAAACACTAGGTTACACTGCACCCATGGGTGTGCCACCTAGAGTGCAGCCTATGTTAGTTACCGTTTACTAAAGAAAACACTGGGTTACACTGCACCTATGGGTGTGCCACCTAAAGTGCAGCCTACAGTAGTTACCTTTAACTAAATAAAACACTGGGTTACACTGCACCCATGGGTGTGCCACCTAAAGTGCAGCCTATGTTAGTTACCTTCAACTAAATAAGACACTGGGTTACACTGCACCCATGGGTGTGCCACCTAAAGTGCAGCCTATGTTAGTTACCTTTAACTAAATAAGACACTGGGTTACACTGCACCCATGGGTGTGCCACCTAAAGTGCAGTCTATGTTAGTTACCTTTCACTAAATGAGACACTGGGTTACATTGCACCCATGGGTGTGCCACCTAAAGTGCAGCCTATGTTAGTTACCTTTAACTAAATAAGACACTGGGTTACACTGCACCCATGGGTGTGCCACCTTAAGTGCAGCCTATGTTAGTTACAGTTTTGTCCTTTAAGACGCGAGAGAGCAAGATAGTGAGTCTGAGTCCAGTAAGCTTCTTTGAACACAAACTTTAATCACTTGAGAGGCAGGTTACCTTTAGAGCTAACGAAACAACAACAACGCGATAGCGACTCTCTTATTATAAAATATGTTTTTTTTCGTGTAACCCGAGAACTGACACGTGAGTAGTCCGAAGTGATTACATAACCAGTCCAGAAAGTTACATAACAGTTGAGAGTTACATAAGAAAGAAAAAGCAAACGTTGATGTCCGGAAGGTTTTTTTTGCATATCATAACAGTTACCTTTAACTAAATTAAACACTGGGTTACACTGCACCCATGGGTGTACCACCTAAAGTGCAGCCTATGTTAGTTACCTTGAACTAAATTAAACACTGGGTTACACTGCACCTATGGATCTTTAACTATAGAAAATTCTGTGTTACTCTACACTTTAAGGTGTGTTAACTAACAGAATCAGACATGCTAAAATTAAACAATGGTTCACACTTCAATCCTGAGCTCACCTATATTCCTACATGCAGTAGCTTTCAGTTAATGGAGCTCCATTAATTTCAAGCTGCTGTGTGATGGAATTAGTCATAAGATGGGCAAATTACATAGGAGACTGTAGCAATTAAAGAAATACTCACAGAGGTATTTGATTCCTAAAGCGCACTCCGACGGATCGTCTGGACGCTGTATGAACTCAATGAATACACATTACCAGTGAACTTGACTACAAGATGTTAAATCAAGTTGCAAGTATAAAAATAATAGTTGCTTCTTACTAACATCAACACGAGCCTGGTAAAATGTAACTCTGTTAAGGATCAAATTTTTTGCCGTGTTCACATCTTCATACGGCTTCTTGAATTTATCCAGTGGTAGGGCAAGTTCTACAATTTCTTCAAGGTGTTGAAGGATTTCCCGTTCTGTTGGACCTGAAACACAACAGCATGAGAGCAAATTAAAAAAGAAAAAAAAAAGATTTTACCTAAGACCTATGGAAAACATCTCTTGAAAACATTATTTTAGGAAATGTCTTACCAGACATTGAACTGACATGGATATTCTGCTTTGTAATAGCAGACTGTTGATCTGACTTCTTCTTTACTGAGATGCGATCACCATGAAATGACTCTGGGCCATAGTTTTTCAAGGCAGCATTGGCCCCTGCTAGGGAATCTACCCTGTATGCAAGAAGACCAATGGATGCCAACAACTGTTCAGTGTTGCGCATCTCCATATGGAGAGCACAAAGTTGAATGTTGCAAAGCTCTTCGTCCAAAAGAAAAACCAGATCATCTCGTATACCAGTTGATCTACAAGACAATTTCAAAGAATGATTGATTTTCTGAAGCAATGAATTATTTTATGTTTTTCTCTAAAAATGTTTTTCTTTTTCTTTTTCAATTACCATACTATGAGTACTCCTTTCCTGACAGTATGAAAACAATTTTTGGCAACCTTCCAAGTTTGGCAAAAGATCCTGAATGAGGATTTTAGTTTACTAGCAACAATTTAAAAAAAAACCCCCAAACTATACACTTAATTTCAGTTCATGCTTTAGTACAAGTCATTTCCCCATGGCTTACAAAATTCATTTTGTTATGTAACAGTAAGAAAATCCCCTTTATGTGTTTGAATGTAATTTAATATGACAATGATCAAATGCCTACACACCTTCCTATGTTGCATTTGCTTCTGAGGCAATCCAGGCATGTCTCATCTGGAGCAACATCATGGCATTTGCAACCCTGACAAAAACAGGCACACTATCAAATAATATATAATATTATAATTTCAGATAGAACTACACATTTATCATGCTTCCGATTATCTTCTTCAGAGTTCATGCAGATTTTTAGATCCAAAATTCAAGACTTTTCCCAGACCTTTTTTCCAAAACATCAATTTATTTTTCCAGACTGAAGATGGTCAAATAGGTGATCAATAGAGATCTTGAAAAATGCAGAAACCAAGCTTCTTTCATGATGCACTGCAAATGTACAACAACCATGGTGCAATTGTGAAACTTCTCATTCTGTGATTGAATGTCTTAGCTACAGGCGAGATTGAATTGACCACAGGAGAAAAAAAATGAACTTATTAAGCACTTTTTGTAGCTATAAAAAAAACCCCCGGCCTTGAACTATTTTTCTAGACATTATCTTCAATTTCAAGACTCTTTCCAGGTCTGGAAAATCTAGACTTTTCCAAGAATTTATGACTCTGTGTGAGCCCTGTTCTTTTTACAGTACATGTATTCATACTTTCAGTGATTTTTAAATGTTTTAAAGCAGAATGACCTTTAGAGAAGTACTTTACAACTTTTTTTGACTGAATTAAAGCTACTTGATGTTTCTATCACTCACTAATTATTTTCCCAAATATTGGCAAAGATCAAAGTCATCTGAAATCACTGTAAAAAAAGTTGATGAAGTGATGCAGCACTTTTATGTACCTCAACTTTAACAGCACAAGTTGCAGTTGCCCCATACTAATTTCTATATCATTTGAGTACTTTACCCTGATAGCATTGCAGATGAAACAGAACTCGACACTGACACCTCTACCACCTAACATGAATGAAGCATTTGTCTTCTTCACCAAAAGAAGTACCAAGGTCTTGTAGTCCAGTACAACTAAGTTTGATAACAGAAATGGGAAAGCAAAAGTTAACATGCTAAACTTTCCAGGAAATTAATCTCTAATGTATCTAAAGAAAAGGGTAGTCAAATCAATTTCTGACTTAAAATAGTAATAAATTCCAGGTTTTATTTCTTGCTGCTGCAGTTAAACCTTGAACATGTTTTACAATATAAAAAAAACTCTTAATTTACTATAGTTTGACTACTGCTTCAATCTAGTTCTAGTCAGACTACCAACTGGGTAGAAACACAATAAATTGCTATAAATAGTATCATGAACAAGAAGTTAACTTTTAAAGCAAATTCCAAGACTAACATTGATTCTTACCCAGAAATTCAATGGTGTAATGTCTACCATCAACTGTCATTCCTTTTTCCTTTAATATTTTCTTCTGGTGGTTGATGTCCTCAAAAAGAATCTTGAGGTTGTCTCTGTCAACAAACAAAAACCAAAAATCTATACAGTCATTGTTATATTTAGTGCATTAAAGCCAAATTAGGGATATTGATATCAATCCACTTAGATCTCAGAGTGGATGCATGACCTGGTGATATTGCAACTGAGTGGGGCTTACAAAAATCTGTCATTGTGTTATTTAAGTTAAATGCATATATAAAAAAGCATATTCTAGCCAGAAGGTAGTAAAGAGTTCAAGCAAGTTGCAATTCACAAACCTGTCTTCTTTACAGTTGGCAATTGTCAATGGGTAGACTGATTTTGCACTTTGCTGGCTATATACAGCACCATCACAGGGAACAATTCCAAACAACACCTGAGCTCTACCTGCAAAACAATTTTTTACACTAAATTAGTCAAGACAAAAACTGCACCCTTCACCAACCCATTTCACCTTACACATTATTATAATGACCACCTTCCATACAAAGAACTGCTTGCAAGGCCAAAAAAATTTAACAGTTATAGTTATTTTGATTTGGAAGTACAACACACACACACAAAAAAAATATGTGGATGATTATCATACGTGGGGAACGACCTTTTATAACAATAATAATAAAATAATTTACAGACAAAACTGCAGAGACAGCATGCATTATCACATAATTTTACCCCAAAATGGTCTCCCATCAAGCTTCATCATCAGTCGCAAAGCATGTGAAGACAGCTGGTGCAGCCTTTGTTCCCTTACGATTAACTCCACAACAGAACTCAAATTCACAGAGAAACCTTGTATAGGAGGAGCCACCTTCTTAACCCCCATATACTCCTTACAAGCTCCAAAAACCATCTTCTTAGCTGCCTTGATCTGGTTTAAGTTGAGGAGGAGAGGCATGTGAGAGGATTTCTAAGAAAATAATAGAAAGCAAGGTGATAAAAAGCAAAGATTAAACTTTTTAATCTAGGTTGATTCTTTGTTACCTTTGTCTCCTACTAGTCCTAAGAAACAAAGGAAACAGAGAATCAACCTCTGTAGGTTAAAAAATCTTCCCTTGAAGATAATTTTGACCTGTAACAGTAACATTGCTACAGTCAGCAAGGGTCTTTGTGACCATTTTATGAGAAACTTTTATCACTTTGCCAGCCCTATGTTCTTCAAATTTGAAAAAATGAGTTAAAGTACTACTTTTACCGTTAAAGCACCGCTTATTTTCCTCATATATATTTTTAAGTTCTTGATGAATAAAGCTCTACCAGTTCAAACAGCATCTATCAACAGAATTTCACGGGAAAAAGGAAAAGGAAGTAGGGCGATGACCTTCTATATTAATGGTCCAGGGTTTGTCACTAAGAGCCGGCTTTCAGCATATTTCACCAGCTGAAAAAGAGCTTACCACTGGCTCAAATTGCTCTGGAAAACAGACATAGGGTAATTTTGAAGACGCAGTTGAGTAAAACGCCCGCTTAAGTAATAAAAAAAGCCTGCTTATCTTTTCCTGTACTAGGCTTCGCTTACGAGAATAACTGAATAAAACAAAAGAAAGAGCTGCTATAAACATTGAGGCTCGCGATGGAATAGTTCTTTTTTTGTTCTTAATTTATTCCCTTAGCCGGGGCGCCAAGTATGAATATTAATATACCGACGTAAGACCAACGTAACTAAACATCTTACCCCCGTCTTACCCCATCTGAGCCCTGTGATGTTTATCACGGATTGCCACGTTTTCGAAGAAACTCTCGCCATCGCCTGGAAAAGGACAAGCTTCCAATCAGGAACTCTCAGGCACGCCACGTACTTCGACATTGTGTCGTCGCCAACTAGCTCTTCCACACTCCTCTTTACTCCCCTTTTTACAGCCATCTCTTCGACAATTTCATTGACGATGGCCTTCGCCTCTGGGTCGCCAAATGCGCACATGTTCGAAAGCACCATCGCCAATCTTTCCCTGTTTCTTTCGCACACGTCATGCACGTCCTTGATGACGCGACTGCTTCGCTGCTTCATCAACAGCACCTTTTCTGGAGTATCTAAATCTTCCTTTTCGCTGATCTCATTTAGATTTGGGGAAACATTCTTTTTTTCAGCTCTTTGCGAGTTTCCACTGTTTGGGGGTGTCATGGCCACAGATGATGTCTTGTTCGTTGGTGTCGTTGGCATTTCCAAGCATCGTGAAGCACGTGGACGTTCTTTGTTTGCTTGGCCTTCATTTTCTTCGTCGATAGACATTTTACTGAGATATACTGAGTTCAGCCAATCTCTCAGCTGCAAAATGAACTCAGAGCTTTCTGAAGAAGAACGGCGAAGCAGAGTGGTTATCAACCCAAACGAGGAACAGACAATTTCCGTTGTTCGAGTAATGGTGGCCATCTAGCAGCCGAATGTGGGCACTGTCGATTCTTTGAAAATCGCTTGGAAAACTGGCGACAACAGGCGACCGCTTAAAGTATTGCGTCGGCGTTGATCCACAAACTTTCGAACTTAGAATGAACCAAGTCAATTGTGGACTTAATTCAGGGCTGATGACCGGAGTGAAGGGCGAGAAATCCTTCCTAGGTGCCATCTCTACTGCTACTGAATCACGCGTTTGAAATACGAAACTGCAAAGAAAAGATAGGCGGGCAAAAACCATGACATTCGAATATCGACATAGTAACATTATCCAGCTGCTAACTCGAGAGTGTTGATAATTTAAGCTAGTCGGCCCATGACATATTTAATGAGATTAAATCAAATTAACTTTGGGATTATCACACCTGAAAAAGACGAGCCCAGCGGGCTTAATACTTACAGTGCAAAGCACTTGTGTCTTCTCATGCCTGACTAACATCATTCTATTGGAAATAAAAAGGGAAAATAATCACTGTAATAAAAAGTCTAGCTTTTTGTTAGAAACGATAACTTTTCTAATGCTTCAGCTCAATGAAACCAACATGTTTTATCAGACATGATAAATGTGGTAGTTCCTAAAACAAGGAATGACCTAAAACGACCTAAAATGATCTCAATGACCTAAAATTAGCTTGAGTTTGCGGCGCCGACAAAATTAGAAATTTTGGGCAAACCAAAATAAAGTGTGCATGACAAAATAGAGCGTTGGCTCCTCTAGATTTTGATTTTTCAATCAAACTGAGTGATATCGGAATGCTTTTAATTGGTGTGTGGACGATAAAACCAACTCGGAAAAAAGGTTGTTTTGGCAAAAACTACATGTTTGATTGAAAAATGTCAAAACAGATCAAGGATATCAGTTTTACTTACCATGGCGTCCAAGGCACACACAAAATCCAACTTCTCATGTATTCCTACAATGTTCAAAGAGCCTTTGCAGTTAAACTCTCATTGAAAAGTCAGCGCGAGTCAGAAAAGAAAAGAGAACTCGGCAATCGACATTTAATGCATGTCTTAACACTACTTAATACTATAAACATTCAGGCTTACCAACGCGTGCAAACTGTGGTAAACCAGGAGGCCGGCAAACCGTGGTAGAATCCAGTCTCGTTGCTATTTTAATTAACGCTTTCATGAACGATAACGAATAAATGCAATATCGGCGAGGGTAAAAATAGAGAAACTCACTGAATTGGCTCTGCTTTACGGCAGGGCGAAGCGAAGACTTTTCAACTCAGCAACTACACCATGTGATGGTTTCACGACACTCTTCACATTCGCTGACGTCATGCTCCCCAGCAGATCACTGTTCCATTTGCGGTTTGTATTTTTGGTGGTTTCGGCGAGATAGCCTACATGTCATGCCACAAGCAAGCTCGACGATTCGCCACAACATCGAAATATTTCGTGTAATGCTAAGCAATTTAATGTTGAGATAGAGCGTCTGATGTACTACAAAGTTATTCGACATTAAGCTGAGCCATTTCACGCAGCGCTACACCATTTGTGTGTACGCTGTAGCATTCGACATTACGCTGAGCCATTTCACGCAACGCTGCACTGTTTGTATGTACGCTGTACCATTCTATATTACACTGAGCTATTTCACGCAACGCTACACTGTTTGTGCTTACGCTGTGCTACTCGACATTACCCAAGATGGTTCCAAATTACTAGGAAACGATCTGAACGAAAGGTATATTTAAACCGTTTCCTTCTGATCGGGGAATTGATCTAGGAACTCTTAGGACCAGGTCCTAAACATAGCTAGGTCATTAAGGGCTGATACATTTTTTTCCTCGACAGAGACGTTTTCTCCATTTTTTATTCATGAAATCTGTTCACCTATGAACAAACATTGGTCATAACTAATGGTAACGTCTGAGTCGAGGCAACATTGGAGATATTAGGTTATTAAGTTGGGATAAATTTTCTCATGGTTCAAAGCGGCCTGAAACGACCTTACAACGTTGGGATAAAATTTTGTTAACACCAGATATTTGCCATATTTTTTGTAATAAGTATTAAAAGGAGGGGAAGATATATTTATGAATATCACGAAATGTTGAGGAATCTTTACGATAGAACTCGAGTTGAAGTCAAAGATCACCTTCGATCCGCCATATTGGCGGGCAAGTATGGGCAGACCAAGTGCGATTTCCAGTTTTCTTTGTAAGAAAAAATAATTGGAACATTCTTATATCAATTTCGTAATTAGGACCCTAAAACAAGACTTCATGCCAAATCTCAGCCAAATCAGTGATATGAAATGGCCCACGAAAGTTCGAAAGTTAGACTATCGAACCTAAATGGAATCTTTTAGACGATTTTTTCGTGAACTGTATTGTTTAAAACTCCTGTTTCACACTTATAGTGGACTGCTTCGTCACCGTAGCTTCAGATTCCGTTTTGTTGTTATTTTTTGTTTTTTTTTAATTCCCTCAATTCCCCGCTTCCTACGGTACCTCTTAAAACTATGTGAAGGCCCCTTCTCTTACCTGGTTTATGCTATTGATTCCTGCTTGATATATTTTTAATTTACGATAATGATTGTTCCATAAATAAATGAATAAACAGAAAAAATTAGTAATGATAATAATAATAATAATATTAATAATAATAATAAAGCGGTCAAACAAATTTATGATATGCACTGTTTTTGAAAATTTCAGAATGTTCGTTGCTAGTAAAAACATTTCTACGAATAGCTAAAAATATTCGTTTCTTCAAAATGCTGATGCATTTTTGATTTTGTTCATTGCAGGTAATGATATTAATAAAGGGTAGTGACTAGGATGGCAACTAGGACTTGCACCAGAATTTTAAAGACTAACTACATCAATTTTACCCTGAACTTAAAAAATTCGTCCTTTTACTGGAAATCGATGGTTGCGAGAGACTGAGGTCAAATGAGTCTGGATTCAAAGTTTGTTAGGGTTCAAATGGTTTCTTTATTTGGAAAAAGATTTATTCTTTTTAATGGATAATAGCTTCTACCCTTCTCTTTTTGTTTCATTGAAATCGATGTTCAAAAATGCCCAATGAACTGTAATCAAACTGTGTTTGTTTTTCTAACAACAACAACAATACAGGTTGAAGGAGACAGGTTTGTCGCTCTATTTGCCTTTAACTCGGAAGCAATATAAATAACCTCTCTAATTATAAAAGTGATCAAAACAAATTAAGAAACATGAGCACATTATTTTGAAAACATTTGTATTTTTAGATGGAAAACACGAAGTAATGTAAATACATTGAAAGTATGCCAAAAGACTTCCACTAATAGAAAGAAAAGTCAACTGATTCTCCTCATTGAAAACCCACCTTTTTATTTCTTTTTTTGTCTTCCTACTCGTTACAAAATCGGAATATAATGGACTTACTTCATCAAATTCGTTCGCTAAAGCTTCTTATCGATAAGTGAACGTTTGCTTTTAGAGTCCAAAAGAGGTTCTTGTTTTGATAATTAAATTGATAAAAAAAAGCTTAGGGCTTACGAAGTTGGACTTTTCCCTCCTAAGACTAAAAATTATCATTACAAGAAAAAGTCAGCAATTTATAGTACAACATCATTCCAGTTTTTGATAATGAAGATAAGAGGTCAGACCGTGTATCAGTGTATATCAAGCGAAAAGTTTTAAACTTGTGTATAAATCAAAGCTAATTTGAACTTGTGAAAATGAATTTCTGCTGATTCATTGCCTCCAATTGCTTTTATTGCCAGACGGGAGCAGTAAATCATGGAGAAGGAACATGATTCACAGGAAGTTCTTACCAGAGAACCAAAATAAACATCGTTAAGGTAATTTAACAAAGCATCACAATATCAGCTGTTGTACATATCTTTCAGCAAACAAAAGAGGAAGACGGAAATATTGACAGAAATATGGATATGAAAGATGTCGCGGAGGTTAATTGGCTGACTTAGCTTGTAACAAGGTTCCATGATAATCAAAACTTATCCATCACGAATATCATGACACACAGGAAGTTCTTACCACCACCAGAATAAACAGTGGTTGCATGATAATTTGCCAAAGTTTCAGCATGCCTGCTGTTGTGCATGTGTAAAAACGATAACCCAGCAAACCATCAAATGAATTCTTCATTTTCACAAACTATGTTTACATCTATCCATTTATTTAACGCACGCATTTTTAACGGCGAACCAATTTAGTCAATTACATTATGACACAGAACTTTTGCGAGCTTTACCGGTCTTATCGATTTTGTTATGAATACAAAATTGTAGGAAGGTTCGTGACCTAAAACAATTCTTCAGGTCCAATTTATCCTAATTCAGCACAGACGGTTTAAATATCAGTGTGCTTATCATTTAAAAAATTTCATTTATCATTCCTAAAATGGGACGACAGTATGGACATAAGGGATCGTGGAAGTGAATTTGGTGACGTTTTACACTGCTGCATAATTATAACTGTTATATATGAATTTTTCATGATAGCATGTCAGGCCACAGAATGATGTGACAAAACTTAATTATGGCAATTGACAGGCAAATTATTGCTAAACCGAGCAGCATTCTAAACAAACATTTTTTTACTGGTAGAAACTAAGGCACAAAAGATGACATGCGAAATAATTTGACTGCTATTGATTTAACCGGCGACAGCCTAATTTCCATTGTTTCAAACTTCCCCTGTCATGATATGTAATATTAAGTAAAGAATTCGTTTCTTGACTAGAACTTTTCTAATCGTTTTCTGTATCATGTATTCTGTTTCTGTCTCCCTTCTCTTATTGGAGCTCTGCTTTATGATACAAAGGGCTGTCAGATCACAAGGTTAGTTTCAGTATGACTTACATCCAATTCATGTTTACCTTTGGTTCGTGTATTGGTTTTTTTTTTTTAGGAAGCGTTTAATTCAATAATAAGAATTCGTCATGAAGTCAGAAAATTAGCTTTATCCACCTATATTAACTGAAGAATCGTCGTTAAAATATTCAGTTATCAACGCACAGATAGTGCTTTGAAGAAGTATGACATTTTCGTGTACGAATGTGCATTAATTAAGTAAGAATTCTACAAAGCGAAACACGACGACTAAACTTCTGCCTTTTCTTGTAGAAATAAAATATACGAAGAAAAAAATTCAAGTCTAATACAATTGATAATGAATTGTCACCTACCAAGTTTTCCGAAATTCTTAATATATCATCATAAGCAATGACGTTACGTTTAATGTATTATTATTTCCATTTCAAAGACGTCTGCATCGCAGACCAGTGTCGTAATTTGGAGTTTGGGCCTGAGAAAGTATTTGAAGGGAAACGCCTTATAAACCACACAATTCGCACCGTAGAAATAACAGTTTCCAGGTTCTGTGAAAACTTGTGTTATATGGAGCCCGACTGTGTCAGCATTAATCTTTATACACGGGGAGATGGAAATGGATATCATAAATGTGAACTGAACAATGCTACACATGAAGGACACGAAAAAAAGTTGATAGACCAAGAGATGTATTCTTATCACGCAGCTGAGGTAAACTTAACTTTCAATTTAAGAGTAAGAGTGGTTTATTTTGTTTTTCTTTTTAAAACTCTGAGTCTCGTGTTCACCTTTAACTACGAACTTGAGTTTCTTTCCCTCTTTCAAGACATTAGCGGTAATACTGAGCCTGTGCTCTTCACCAGAATCTCCTCAAAGAGAAAGCATTTCAAAGTTATTGGAGAAATATAGAAATAGAAGAACAACTATGATAACAAGGATAACGATGACAATATTGATGATGGTAGCGGTGCGGTTGACTATTAGTTGTTGAAAATGATTATAATGATGATAATGATAATGACAATGACAACGGTTTGTTTTTTCTTTTAGAGCAATTGTGTTCAAAATCCTTGTCAGAACAATGCCACTTGTCAGAGCGGATTTACTAACAAAGGTTATCGGTGTCTTTGTACCGCTGGATTTGAGGGTCCATTTTGCGAAAGAGGTAAACACAACTTCAATGTTGATATCTTGAGGCCTTTAGTTTAACAACAACAAGGAAAAACTTTACCACGCTTTTTAATCGGGTCTCGAAGAATAAAAGAGCTTTTTCTATCCTCATGTAGCTTAAAGCTCTCTTACTAGTCCGTAAGAATCGAACAACAACAGACCTTTGTTGTGGTTTCTTCACCAACCTAACTCAATGGCGAACTTTTGGTTTTTTGGCATTTCTTTTCGTCATCTCCCTTCTCCTTATTAGGTCTTCACATCGCTTCTTCCGAGCTACACCGAAAGTGGGAAGAAACAATAGTAAAATTAATTAACCACAAAGACAAACAAAAAGATAATTAGCCACCTGTAGAACTTTCCGGATTAAAAAAGAGAGAATATATGACTGTTTCGCAACTCATCAATACTGCTTGTGACTTACAAGGAGGCTGTTGATCGATTCATTTTGAATGTTTTTTTTTTCACTTTGTACAAAGCAAAAATGACGTATAATGATCACGAGAAAACAAAAAATACGTTAACCACATTAAGAACAGTATGTGAAGGAGGCCTACCCAATTATTGTTGTGTATACAGTCGTTGGTGCTTTTTATTTTTATTTTTTTTTGGGGGGAAGGGGTATGATAATTTTGTTTTCATTTATTTGTTTATTTTTTTTCCCTTAGACATCAACGAATGTGTTCGTGAGCTGTACAAATGCAGCTCTGATGCGTTTTGCAACAATACCAAAGGGTCTTACAACTGTACATGTAAACCTGGATTCACTGGAAATGGAAGAGAATGTAAAGGTAAACGTTGGGGTCGAAATATAGAGGAAATCAGCTGGTTAAAAGTCTTAGTAAGAATTTTGACACATCGGCGATAGCACTACTCTTGTACTGAGCCTTGTAACCCTTATAAGTTTCTAAGTCCCTCTTTCGTCTAGTGTTTTAAAACGTTTGCAAATCCTTGTAAGGAGAAAGTATCGAATTCGGTTTTCGCATGAAATCACGATTCATGACACGTTGTGTCTGTGTCTGCGTGATCTCCCTCGTCCTTTGGCTTCAGAAGACAACTCAGATCTCGGTGTTGATAATTCCAGATATCATACTCAACCTCACCCAGTAATTGCTTATTAGCTTAAAACTTTTATTCATCTCCTTTTTTTCTTTTTTTGCAATTGGTAAGTGCCTCTGAACCACATTCATCGATGATTCTTAATCGTTCGACAGTTCTCTTCGAGTAAAATCATAAAATACGAGATACAAGGTGGCATCTGTTGCAGCTTATACTGTCACTATTATCAGCCAGATTTGAAACTAAATGCCTAAAAAAAAATTTAATTGTTTTGCAAACACAACTAGTAATAAGCTTGGTAAGTCTTCAATAAGGTAGAACCTTTAAAAACTGGATGAAAGTATCCATTTTTTATTAAGATAACAACGATCGATCCTCTCCCGACGCTGTTTCTTATCAATGATTAATTTGAAGAAAATATATAAAACATACATGCCACCAAATAAAGTGAATGAAAACTGAGAACTCTTTCCAGCCAAAAAGCAGAGCTTGAAACAGGATAAAATTCTTCTTCCAATCAGTCAGAGTGCAGTCAATATAGTTTCCCAATGATGGATTAAGATGGAGCTAAAACAAGTTTGCAGTTTCTTCTAATCAACGGTATTTTTAAACTTCTTGCAGGAGCTTCCTCGTGTAGAGAAATTCATGACATGCAAGTAGAATTAATTTTCGATATTATATTCATAGTACATCAAATATTGCACTTGCCCGCATAATAGTTGAAGCCCATCACGGCGGAGAAAGTCCTCCTTTAAACCTTGATTCATTTCAGTGGAGTGCATTACTGTCAACACAGAAGAAGTGAAAAATATCCTTTGCCCTCGGACACCTGCTTGATTCCAGGACAAATAGCCGAGCATTGTTGTTATGAAGGCTGGTGCTTATATTTCGCAGATATTGACGTCTGAAGGATCAATTTTTCCTTTGCTTATTGGTTGAATCATTATCATTATTATCACTCTGTATCTTTCCCATTATCATCTTCATTGCCACCGTTGTAGCTATGATAGTTATTTTATAAGCTCAAGTTTTATTTCACCATCATTGTTTTCACTATTAATTGTATTTTTTTAAAATTTTGATTCGAAAGATCCAATGTGAGTGGTGTGGTTACCCTTCTTGTTGACTCCCAACCATTGTCCGTTTTCTGTCACATGGGAAATTTTGGGTGTGGAGAAGGAGGATGGACGCCAGTCATGAAGATTGCCGGCAGTGAGGTGCATACTTTAGCTAACTAATTATCTCGTGTATAAACCCGCTCTCTTTCAAAACGTTGCAAGTTAAAAAAAAGTGCATGTTACTTATGTATGCCATTTGTTTTTCATCCAGAAGGTAATACATAAAGTACAGACTTCGTTCAGGACTTATTGTGTGTAGTGACTGTTGAAAAAGGATGAAAAAGAATTTATAAATATATGCTATCATATTTGTCTCAATTATTATGTAACAGCTAGATAAGAAATACACAGCATTACGATCATGATTCGGTTAAAGGCTGTTCGGAACAAAGAACATATCTTATCTGAGTTAAAGTTCCACACCAGTTAATTGATGTGTAGATATTACACTGATTTAAAGAGCTGTCATTGCTCATCCCCTAAACAGCGGGAAGGGTGGGGGATAGGTAGAGAAGGATTCTTGGAGGACTGTAGAACATTGAGTGCCATTTTACTTGCCAATGATTTTATCGTGACACAACCACACTCAAATTTTTTTCTATATGCAAAGAGATCTGAATTTCGTTAAAGAATAGCAACGTCTATCATCCTTCATTCACTTCACAAATGATTATCATTTCAATGAGTCTTGATTGGCGTGCAAATGAAAACAAAGAAAAGCTCCTTATAACTAGATACATATGTCATGCAATGATCTACGGCGCCGGGTATTATTGGATATAATTGATGTTGGTAATTACGACATGATGTCGAAAATACCAAGGTCAATTCAACGGTAAAACAAATGAGTAATGGATCAATAAATGCAGATACACGACAGGACTTCGACAGAAAATATCCATTAATTCTGAGTAAATAAAAAAAATTAATTGCTCATTTATATCAGACCACCTTCCATTATAAGGCGGATTACTGGATAAATTACCAAGGATACAATCTTCCCGGAGGAGAGACTGGGTTCGACTGACAAGAATCAAAGCTACCCACCTACTGGAACACATCCTTCTCCAGGATCTGTCTCGGTATGAAGATCCACCAACAGCTCAGGTTCATTGTCATCCACAAGCAGGCTGACTCTCTGTACTCACTGATCGCTGATGGCCAATACCGCGCCACCTCACTGGGTCGTGACGTGTGGAAAGGGTTGATTGGTTCGCAAGGCTCACTACAGTACAAATGCAACAAAGAAGGGTTCAATGTCGTTTGTAGTCACATTCAAGCTTCTAAAGCCAGAATTGGTATTGTTGGCAACAACGAGAATGAGTGTGACTCGTGCGACTCAAGGATCGGACTTGGCACAGGAGGTCACCATGACGATTCAAACACGTGTGGTAACGAGGCCGTGGCTAATCCAGATAATGGAGACAAACACATCAAAGTCATGGGATACATCTTGGTGCAATAAATATGACTAAAAAAATAATATTAAGTTAAATTGTTTCTATACAGATTTGCCTGTTTCAAGCGCAACCCCTCGGATATGGACTTATATCTGCGCGTAACTTTAGTTTTACCCTGGATCAATCTCTGGCCATTCTTTCTATTAAGTCTACAAAGGTAAATTTGAGAGTTCAAACATTCTTTCATGTAAAACGGCATATAAAATAGCATGCAAATAGTCTGATAACAGAGTTGTCCAACTCGCTTACTGTGTCGTAGAGAATATCATTAGCAGATAACTTTTTTTCTAATATTATCCCACAATTTCAGAAGGTGTAACATAAGGGGAAGAGGTGGACGGGTCAAAATCTCTCCCCACTGCGTTTCGACCCTAATTTGTGTCGTTAATATCTTTAAAAGGATCGATTGGAAAAGAATAGTTATGCTTTGTGGCCTAAATGAAAATTAAAACGATACTTTAATAAAGTAGACTAGTTTGTTCGGGTACTGTCTTTCGTTGCTTTCAGTGAGATGTAGATGCACAGTTCTGGACTTATCAATAACTACCTTGGACTTCCTGCTAAGATATAACAATCTTCCGTAACTAATGTAATCTTGTCTCTCCACTACATCGCCCGTTTTGCATAGGTGCCCTCTTTTCCACGCTCTTTCCACTCTACAACTTTATTTACCCTTTCGGATATCACATAGAGAACAGTGTGGAGAATATGCATACTGATTTTAGGGCGTAAAGGACTAACCTTGCAATAGATTGGCATACCACCCAACGGGATTTATTATTGATTTATTGATTCTGTTAAGAGAAATTACTCATTTGTGAGCATTTTCTTGCATAGCCGACAGTTTGCATGTGTTCAATTTGAGAGTCCATTGCCTCTTTGGGTTATTATTCATAGGTCTGACAAGCCCTGTGATAACCTTGTTGTTAGTTTTTATTGCTCTAAAATAAAGAGCTTTCAAAATACTCTGGTTTGGTTTAAAAGACCTCAAGCAAAGGATGCCATGGACTTAAATCACACTTGATCTCACAGCCACTGATGATGCTCTCTATCTCCATGCAAGGCCATGAAGTAATAATTTTCATGTAAACCTCATGAAGTTGGAGTATTAGTAAAAACCTGATCATGAAGGGCCAATAAGCTGGAAGTTTCTCATGAATGGCTTCTCACTGAAAACAAATTGACCTAAAGCTGTCCTTTTTTAGCAGCACACTGGTCACAAACTCTGACTGGGTGATCCCAGCCTCTTAAAGTCACAGGTCTCCTACGTTCTGAACAGTTGCTGCAAACACCCATACCACAGGCTCGGCAGTGATGTTTGGTATCACTTACCTTGAATTCAGTTTGGCAACAATTACAGGCTAAAATTTGACAGTCTAGTACCCAGTATCCTGGCCTTGCTGCATCTGTGATGAACCCCTTAGGGTAAACAATTGCTCTTTTTAAAACACCCACAGCGGACTGAACAACCTCTATTACAATTCTGGCTGCTACTGGTCCCAAAGGGTTTTCAGAATACAGACTTTGGACGTCTTCCGGGTGCACAATTTCTTGAGGAGATTCCTCTTCTAGAGCATCCGATAGATCACTGTTCAAAAGAGCACAAAATAGGTATTTAATATTGAGGAGAACTCACAATCAAGCTTAGCCCTGCACCTCACGATCTAAGTGTTAATCCCCTCTAGCTGCGACAAATTTCTCTCTAAATTGATTACAAGAGTTTGGTGGCAGGTCAAGATAAAAACATTTGGCTGATAAGTTTGAGTACTCTCATTATCTACTTGCTTGATAATGTATGGATATCATAGAGCGAAGTTAAATGTTAATCACTTCTGGGAGTTAAAGTTCTGGATTAGTGTTTTACTGTTAATTTATTTCAAATGACAACCTTCCTTTAAGTCACATGTGGGTTGAGGCTGAGCCTCCACAGTTGACGTTTTTCCAAAACAGCAATCACACACTCTCACTTGTTACTCACCCCAGCCTCGTTCTGGTACAGGTTTCTTATTGGTTGAACATGCATCACAGCCCCACCTCCACAGGCGCGACAGTGGTGCTTAGTCTTCCCGTCGCTGAATATTTGACGGCATACCTGACAAGCCTAAAAGATAAGAAATAAGACAGAAGAAGAAGTTAGGACATTTTTTGACTAATTTGACTTTTAAATTTGTTCCAACCAAAATTTGATGAATAGAGAGGGTAATTTTCTCATAAATGAAGCTGTGGCACTGCGTCAATGAAGAGGTATTACATGATAATTTGGTTTTATCGACTGAGTCAATAATGTAAATTGGCCACTGTAAAGGGTTTCTTTATTTTTTTTTATTCATATTTATATTTTGTTTTTTTGTCTTTCTTTTTTTTTTCTTCATTTTGAGCCTTAAACTTCATCGTGTATGACTACAATGTAGAGGCAGTTCACTACAAACTGAGCCAAGTTTTTTTAAACTTACTGTTATTTCAGAATTTGCGACCCATTAATCTGGAGCCACTCTGTCTGTGATCCAGTTGGTCACTGCCTGACTGGAAGGAGTACCGAGATTGCTAACTGCGTCAGTTACATGGCTGGAATGATCCAAAAACCGTCTGGCCGCATGGCCACCATCCAGCTTCGCAAAAACTTGCTGAATACAAAAAGTGTGTTACAATAAAAGATGCAAAAGACTATTTTCTTCATGAAATGGCTGGAGCTTGTTGGTCAAAAACCTTTCATTTATTATACTTGTCCAGTTAAAACTCATAGAAAACTGAAATATATTGTTTTGTTTCAACTTCATTCTATAAAAGGGATAGCCCACACCTTTTATTGCTTTACTGCCCTAATAACCCTCTTGGGATGTTGTGAACACTAGAAAAGTTTATCAATCACTTGCCTCCGGTTTGTGATTTACTAATTTTTCATGTGTTCTCCCAACATACTGCATGGTTATTACGCTGATAAACCAATAGGAAGTGTATTATATTACTCAAATACAAATTAAGAGTCTGTTTCTGTAAGCAATGTCACAGATTTTCATGAATTATTGGGAAAAAAGTGGCTGGATTTATCTTCAGTAGTCGGGCATTAAACCTCACCCCAGGCCATGCATGGCGAAGCTCAGTCCGGACCACAGTCTTAACTGGGTATTTATTTCCAAACCAGTTCTGACGGCTACGATAGATTACACCACATCCTGGGCACTCCAGAACATATCTGCCGATAACAGGTTTAGTGAATCTGAGATTACAGTGAAAACTAATTGAACCCTTTACACCCTAACATCAGCATGCATATTATTCATGTTGTTCTCTGCAAATTAAATAGTACTGGCATGGAGAATTTGTTTTAAAAGAGCTCCCTTATTGGGAGTCATTTTGTTTCTTTGCATGACCTTGAAGAATTAGCTGCTAGTTAGTCTTAGGGGTCAAAAGGTATGACTTGTAAATCTGCTGACTTAAGGAATTGAATGCTGGCGCATGTTTCCATAAGAACCAGACTAGTTTGGCTTCCTATAAATACAGAGTTTTATTTTTGTTGCTGAATGGAAGGTCTCAAGAAATCGACAAAAAGGTTTAACGATCACCTGTTGAGTACCTCAAACTTGTAAAAACAGTAGGATAAAGAAAACAGTTAGCTGTGGGGGTACCATCATTTTGATAAGGGTCTTTGTTCTTGCAATGATTTTCAGCTGAAGTGTTCTCGCGAAACAAAAATAAAAAAAGGAAAGAATCATCGAAAGTATGTTTGTCTCGTTGCATGAAAGTGTTGGTTCCTAGCAAGTGGGCCAGTCAAACATGATATTAAGCAGATGGTGACAATTTTTCTAGTCACACTATTCTTGAAGAAGTTTACAAAATGTAGTTTATTACTTCTTACTAGTGATCTACTGGAAGACAGACGAATAGATAGCGTCACCACTGACCATTTTTGCTTCTTTATTACGTAGAAAAAGTAGATTCAAAGTCGTCGTGGGTCCGTTCAATGGTAGATTTAATGAAACATCAGTGATTCACTCAGATGCACCTTGTGTAGTGCATGCTATGATTTGTTATTGAAAAGGTGCACGGTAACATGGAATCCATTTTTTTTTAAAGCAGAGCAAGTTAGAGGGGAGATATGAACAGAATAAAGGACACTGAACGTGTCTAGAGAAATTTGCTAATGAATTCCAGCGTTTACAAGAGGTCTTGCATGTTTTCGATCTATTAATAGTTACGAATTCTAAATAAAATCATATTTTCCCATGTCAGGATAACGTCTCAAATAATAGACACAACTAAATAGTAGCAACTAGTGTTGCACAGCAAATAGAGCACTCTTATCCATGCGGTCCCTGAAGTTCACGCAGTTGTCTTGAGCACCTTACACGTCCCGACGACACCTTTTTTAAAATTTAGAATGCCGCTATTTTTCTTAGAGTGATTACCAGTGTTTCCAAATTCCTAAATAATTACATAACCCGTCTGTGCTAAACTCAGATAAATTGTAACAGGAAGAGTGCGTTATGAAAATGATTACAATAGGTTTCTGCTTCTAAACAGCTGATATGATAAATGATGCGACCAGATTTCAGTTGGCTTGACTGAAAGAGCAATGTGGAGAAACTCATTAAACTCGCAATACTCCCCTAGGTTATTAAAGGGCACAGATCCATCGCTAATTTCCATATGCATATACCAGGGATACACATCAACTGGAATTGGAAGAAATTGAGAGAATTTTACAACACTTCCTTGCTCTTTAAAGCTTCACAACACTCGCGAATTTAAGTCAACATAATAAATGCTCAATGCAAGTCTCCAAAGAAAATCATGCACATACAATCCTGACTGTAAATCTCGAATTTGAATGTTGTATGAAAAGTTTGAATCTCAAACGTAAATATCAAATGCAAGTACACTTTGTGAGTATTGAATGTTTATCAAAATTACAGCTTCAAAGCATGGCTTAAATTTGTCTTTGGGTTCAATAGCTGTTTAATTTTACTTAATTGGCGCTAAAATTTGGCATTTTGCCCAGTGTTTTTAAATAGTAATGGTTATGCGATCAAAAAATCAGGTCTCGGTTGATGGAAGGGTGACGAACAATATCCAACGAATTAATAATGCAAACGTGTTTTTAAAGAATGAAAATAAGTAATTGTAATAGTCCAGTGAAAGTACTGAGGGTGAGCGATCTCATTGTAGATGATGTGAGCGTTAGTGAAATACTAGCGGCCACCTATCGTTCTGGCCATATCGTATGATCCTTTGTAAAATTACTGAGTTCTTGTTCTTATTATGTCATATGATCTTAAGTAAAGTTACTGACAACCAGCTGACGAGGCACAAAGTCTGATATTTTTTTTCCAACTTTCTAGAAACTTTCGATAAGACAATGGAAACACATGAAATGTGTAGACTCGAGTGTAGATCTACTATGTCTCAATTTATTCCAAAACGATTACATCTTCAAGCGATTAGATATCTTGTATACGAGACCTATTTTTCATCTTCATACAATCAACTATACCGTTTGAATGTAAAGTAAATTTCAATCAGTTTGTGTAATCTTACATCAGTCACATTGTACAAATATTTCACCGGAAATATTTATAGCAGTGAGTGTTAAGAAAAAGTATTTGTAAATCGCATTTCCACGCACTTTCTTGGGGCCTCTGTTTTGAACCAAACTTTGTTTGCATTGTCTGCTGAATGTTAATTTTCATCACCATTCTCGTCCCTATTTCAAATTTGTTCATTTTTTTGAAAAAAATTAATTTGAGAATTTTTGCATCCGACCATTTTTTTAAACCAGTCTAACTTGGGGTGATGGCTCTTTACGCCAAACATTTAAATTTTTGGCCATTTCACGGCTATCATTTAATTTTTTCGGTTGCGCTAAAATATATTTATCATTAACTTTTTTTTTCAGCTTTCCTTAATGTGCCTCAGATTAAAAGCTATTTAGAACCCATGTTCTAAACGGTCTTTCAAAGCATTCGATTTCGTTGTTACTGAACATTGAGATGCTGGTCAATAAGCGGGGTGAGTAGGTTCTTCCAAACTTTAAGCTACCGCTTGTCGAAAGCTGTTTTCCTTGAAATTACATCAATTTTTTTTGTGCGGTAGCACAGACGTTGAACATACATGTCCAATGTAATTGAACAAATCAAGTTGGTATCGATTGTATCAAAGATAGAGGAAAAGTGCCTGGTTTCATCATTACTTTGGGTGCATGCGGCAACACGAGGAATAGTTTCCCTATGCTGATACTCCTCAGTAATGATAATCATATATTCAAAGTTTTTTAAGAGATAATTGTTTACATTTATAACAAGCCGGCCAAAACACGATCAGCAGAATATCAAATAGTTCGTCTCACGGTAGAGCGCAAATGCCCTAGGAATAAGACGTGGAAATTGACCCCAATCCTATATGCTGGAGTTATCACTCCTAACGGATGACCACTATAGTTTCCTGCATAAATCATCGTTCATGTCTTCCAATTTCCGTTTGATCTCCATATTATTAGTCGCGAACCTCAGTTGGCCAAGCTCTAGCTGTGAGATGATCATCTTCCGAAGAAAAAGTAATGCCCAAGTTATATGATTTTGTCCGGGAATATTTACGACCGCTTTAAGGAATGAAAAAGTGAGTCAAATTCTCAATTAAAATAAATCACCTTTTTTTCCACAGTGCATCGCTTGTTATCCTACCGCTTACTACGTTGAAGGGAACCCATTAAGAAACTTTTCGTATGTACGTAGAAGACCTCAAAATGGATAACTCGCTAAAATGGGTTCTTTTCAATGCAGTAAGCGGCCAGATATCAAGCGATACACTGCGGAAGTAAGTTGAGGTATTTTTGTTGAGAATTTGACTTATTTTTGTATTCCCTGGTGCAGTCGTTAATACTCCCATACAAAACCTTATAATTTCGTCATGACTGTTATTTCACAACATGATCATCTTACAGCTGAAGCTTGGGCTGCCTGTATCGCAAATTGTTTTCGGATAAGATTTTTCTAATTTTTGCCATAACGTATAACTTTGTTTACCAGTAGGTCTCAGTAGGGTGATGGCTTTTATAGCTGATGGTTAAATTTTTGGCTTTGTTAAAGCTACTATTTAATTTCTTTTTGCCAAATTTAAAACATTGAACTTTTACAGTTAACTTTGTTTACGGAGTGGTACAATGATCACCCTGGCTGATGATAGGTAATTACCGTAGAGAACACGCCCCTGATCAGTTAGTCTTAACTGTTTCAGTGTATCGGGTTTTAGATCGCTCTGTCGCTCAGCCAGTTTCGGGCAATTCAACGCTTTCCCGACCATAGCAGCCTTACGGGTTTTGTTCATTGATTTTTAGCGCCAGCATCTCGTTCTCCTAGTCAATAAACTGTTTTGCCCAAACATCGTAGTCTGTGTTGGATATTAATGGTAATTACGGTTAACATCTTCCAGTTCGATCAATTCTACGCCTAACGGCCGCATTATTTTGCTACCAACGGTTAATATTATCGAAACGCTCTCACTATATCAACACTCAGTTGAGTCGTTGAGACATTACTGGGAAAAGAGTTGTCTTAGTAAAGTTTAATGTATAGGCAATGCGTTTAAGAATTTGTTATGTTCTTATTATCAAAGTCGTTTTATAATATTTCCTAATTTGCATCTTCCGGGAAGATCTCCTTACTTTGTAGAAAAACGACCAACTGTCTGAAGAAAAAACAATTTCAATAATTAACAAGTTTTTTATTTCATAAAACCCATCCTGTCGGAATTTGAGTCCAAAAGATCGATGTTAATGGCCGAAATAAATATAAATGAAGACTAAAACTATGCCTTAAAATGTTAGCTCACACAATGACGAGAAAAGTCCGCAAATATTTTGTATAGATCTCACACAGAACGTCAAATACTCAAACACTAAACCAATTCAATTCAATTCTTAATGGGTCTTTCACAAAATTATAAGATGAACGCAGCAAAATCCCGCAACAAATGAGGGGCATAGTTTGTAAGATAGGCTATCGAAAACACGACTAAAAAAGTTTTGCTGCCCAAGGAAAATTTAAACCGCAATTATTTGATAGGAATAAGGAATAAAAGGTTTGGAACTGGGGTGGCCTCCTATGATACGGTCCTTTGAACAACTTCTGTTTTCAAAAGAAGAGTTTCGTTATCTGAACGTAACACGAGTTGGAATATTTACTCTGCACGACCTGTTAGATTGCACATTTCGATGTTTAAAAAATGTTTTGTGCCTTTCAATAAATATGGCCGCCTTCAAAGGAGCAGATGGAAAGCTGTTGTGTGAATTGTTGTCTTCTGATAAGTACAGAGACTCCGCGAACTACCAAGAAAACATGAGTTCACTTCATTTGTTTATTCAGGTAGGCACATATTTATCAAACACTAAAACAGCTTGTAGTTTCATTCAACTATTTTTCAGGAATTCACTTGTTTTACCGATCATTTTTTTTTTTATTTAAGTCTCCTTGTTCTTCTTCGCCATGTCAAAACGTAGGAACCTGCATCCCGAGTTTCCAATACAATTCTTACGACTGTCTCTGTGAACAAAGTTTAGCTGGAGAATATTGCGAGAAAGGTAATTTATATGTGTACTCCGGGTAAGTTGTTTTTGTAATCTATTTCTGTCAATATGCTGAATAATGGTGCGAAAATAAACTACTGGGACGCGATTTTGTGCTTTCGGCTCCTCGAAGATGAATTAAACTGGCGGTCGCACTTTTTAATAACACCTGCGGTACTTTGCAATATTGACATATTTATCAATGATGCAATGATCATTACAAAGTACGACAGATCGAGTGTTGATCCAGTCGATCAGTACTATCTAAATGTGTGGCCTATACTTAATATTTTGATCAATATTCAAGACCTCAATGCACAAGATTTTTTTTCAGAGCATAAAAAGTTTTAAAGCGCTACGGATGTTTTTAAAAGGTTTACTTTTCAGAGAACCGCAAGCGTTTATTATTTTCTTCAAATATTTTGACCTCCGAAAGAGGATTTAACAGTCCGTAGATGTCGTGACGGTGCGGAATGGATTACATAGAGTTGAATATAGCATAAAAAAATGTTGAGTCAAACCAAGTTTAACTGAATGAGAATCAGAAACAGAAAACTGAAATTCCATGGGTTTCAAGTGGTCACTAACTGGAATTTTCAGTGTGCTACGTTTGAAGTCGGCAAACATCATTTTGAGCACCTTCTATGAAGAAACAAAAAATTAAACAGTATTTAATAAAACAGCCTGAAACGCTTTGGTGTGAATGGAGTCTGAGAATTTAGATGTAAATGAGAAAGTGACTTAATAAACCAACAAGATTTCTTTTTTTCTTCTAAGTCGTAAAGTCTTGCAAGGAACTGTATGAAGTCTACAGGTTGGTTTTTTCTTAAGAACGTTTCTGTTTTTTCAGCTCAAAATTTATCATATCATCATGATTCTTTCTTTATCCAATTGATGTCATCTTCACCATTCGAGTGCCTCCCTCCCCCTCCCCCTCGTGTATGAATGACAATACTCAGCGTGGAAACCCAGTTTTAAAGACATATGCAACAAAAGTTGGTGCAATGTTGTCGAAAACAAGATTTGACTCCTTTGAACACATTCTAAAGAAAAGTTTAGAGGCATATTCGATCGTAAGGGAGCGAGAAAGAGAAGGCTGGCATTTTAGCGGCAGAGAAATATGTCCACATTAGAAAGCGCAAAAATCCATTGATTACTATACTGGGACTGGATTGATTTATTACATTAAAACGATCCAATCATTTTTTTTTTTGATAGAACTGATGTCAGTAGACTTGTTGCCCTCGGTCTGGACTCCAAACCAGTCTCCGTCCTCTGCCACATGGGGGATATTGGATGTGGAGATTGAGAGTAGACGCAGTTATGAAGATTGACGGCAGAAAGGTACCTTTCATCACGTCCTGGTTTCTTTATTAATAACATACCTGAAAAAAAATTACGCGCCTCTGATTGGCTGAAAACGAATGCATTTTTCATGTAACACGAGTACAAAGTTATAGCACGAGTGCAAATTACGAATAGCGCGCGAGCTTCCAAAATTTCGTCCGTCTTGACTTTCGGTGCTACATTTTTTCATGGAAATTATGAACAACTAACAGCATGATTTCATGAGCAGTTTAGTAATAATAAGTACGTTTAAATTTTTCAAAGACTACAAACCGCGCTCGCCCTTCAGGTTCATGCATTTTAGTTTGAAAAATTTACTCGTGCTTACACTAAATTGCACTCGAAATCATGTTGTTTCCGATACAGAACTTATTACTGAATACAGATAGCCCTGAGCTCGAAACATTAATGGGTCTAGCGAAGACAAAATTACAAACTAATATCTGTATTTTTATGTTCTTTTTTTTCTATTTATGAAAAAAAAAAAGATGCTGCTAACTTTTAGATAAACACAGGTTCAGATGACGATTCTAAGGACAGACACGACAATACCAGTTCATTTATTTTCGTTACCATAAATCTTACATAACTAATTAAAAACACAATGATGATAATAATGATGATGATGTCAACTGACAATAGAAACAGACGTCATTTTAAAATGCGAAAAAAACTAAGGGATTACTGAATTTGTCTATGTGATGAGTATCACAGAAACAATGACGGAATTAACTTAATCTTCTTCAGACCACTTTTCGCTATTATGAACCTTACTGGAGTGATTATAAAGGATACAACCTTCCTGGAGGAGAGACTGGGTTCGACGGACAGGAATCAAAGGTACCCACCTACTGGAACACATCCTTCCCCAAGATCTGTCTCGGCATGAATATCGGACAACAGCTCAGGTTCATTGTCATCCACAAGCAAGCTGACTCTCTGTTTTCACTGATCGCTGATGGGCAATACCGCGCCACCTTACTGGGTCGTGACAAGTGGAAAGAGTTGATTGGTTCGCAAGGATCATTACAGTACAACTGCGAAAAAGAAGGGTTTAATGTCGTTTGTAGTCGGAGTGGGCATTCTAAAGTCAGAATTGGTATTGTTAGCGAAAACAAGAATAGTTGTGGCTCGTGCGACTCAAGGATCGGATTTGGCACAGAAGGGTACCCTGACGCCTCAAAAACGTGTAGTAACGAGGCCGTTATCAATTCAGATAATGGAGACAAACACCTAAAAGCCATGGGATACATCTTGGTAAAATAAATATGACTCAGTTTTCGCAAAATAAACCTAATGATAAGTCTAATTGTCGATTAGTTTTTGTCGATTAGTTTTATGTCCGTGTATAACTTCTGTGTTACCCTGGATCAATCTCTAGCGATTCTTTCTATTAACTCTATATAGGTAAATTTGAGATACCACGTTGAACATTCAATAATGTAAAACGGCATGTTAACAGGAGGGGAGGGGAGGAGGGAAGGGGGTTTGGGACAACTTTAGGGTCAATGTGTGTTTTATTCAGCGAGAAGCCAGCCATGAGAAACTTCCAGCTTAGTGGCTCTTTATGATCAAGTTTTTATTCATAAAAGTTTTTATTAGTGCTGCAACCTAATGAGGTTTACACGAAAACATAAACGGCTGCGAAACAAAGCCAGATTTCATCGAGGGCTTTCTAATTAAAAGAAATAAAAACCAACAACAAGGTTATCACAGGGGCCTATCAGACTAAAGGATAATAATCCAAAGCAGCAATGGACTCTCAAATTGAACACATTAAAACTGCCGATATGCAGGAAAATGCTCACCACCAAGTCTTGATTAGTTTTAGGCTACTGCATTTGATTGATGTTGAGAGGGTGTCTAGAGTTTTATAGATCAGTCTTAGGTGAAGCAATTCTTGTTTAATTTGGATGCTAAAAGATCTTTCATTATCCTCTTCACCTTTGCTCTTTAAAGAGAAATCAAATGAGTAATTTTTCTTCAAAGAAATAATAAATCCATAAACCAAAAGGTCATGAGAGTTGAGGAAATCATCAAACTTATGATAAGGCAAACTTCAATTTAATAACACCTTCTCCGAACTAACATTGAAAGGAATGTATGGCGGATGGTAAGGAGAACTTACACTGCGATCCAGGGAGTAAAAGGGGTATATGGGACCTACAGAAGTAGGTTCTTAGAACGTTTTGAAAATGCTATGCCTAAATGTGGGAAAAGGCTTTCTGCCAATATTACTGTACCATAGTTATTATACTTTTAAGAAATAATACTACAGGTGTAGTATTAGAAGGCGCTCGTCATGGCGACCGATCACGGTTTGTACCGCTCTGGCTTTTCTCTGATTTTTACCTTTTTATTAGGTCAGGCGGGCCTTGATAACCACAAATTTTACCACAATGGATACTACCAAGCTAGAGCATTTGTTCGTGTGTAGCCATGGTTTGTTTTTAGCTGTACATCGAGCTTATGCCATCGCAATTGTTTGGCTTTCGTCCGCCATCTTGGTTCACCAAGTGCATGTTATCAACTGGTCTGGGTTCGATTCTTGGGAAGACGTCTTCTTTACTTTTGTAATGGGACTCCTTCCTTCAACCCCTCTGTTATTAGAATATTAATTGGTGGTGACATACATCCACAGCCCGGACCAAACTTGACAGCGCTTCGTGGCTCTCCGACCGCAAGGACTGTGGCTTCCAAAATTAACCTCCCAAGGGATGCTCACTTAAACATCAAAATTGCTCATCATAATGTGCGTTCCTTGAAGTTCAGAGAAAATTTCATTCTGATTAAAGATACTATTCAGTCGATTGGATTCGATATTTTTACCATATCAGAAGCGTGGCTGGATTCCTCGGTTCCCGACGCCTTTGTTTACACATCAGGGTATACAATATTTAGACAAGGTCGTGGTCCTCACAAAGCGGGTGGTGGACTTTGCGTTTATTAGAAAGATACTTTGAAAGTGGTGCACGTCGAAAGCCTTTCTTTAGTGGCCAACAATGGCTTTCAGCAAATATAGCTTAAAATACAAACGAGATCTTGTAAATCGTTTCTACTAAATACTGTCTTTCGACCACCTAGCACTCCCGTGAATTTCCTTGACAACCTTACTCAGGTTTTTATCGACTCTCTTTTAAGTGGCCGGGATATCTTTATCATTGGTGATCTCAACTGCAACCTACTTGGCAAAGACCATGAAGCGAAGGCTCTTTTGGAGTTTTGTACAACATTTAATTTAACTCAGTTGATTAACTTGCCAATCAGAGTCACAGAGAACAGCTAGTATTTGATAGATGTTATCATGACTTCAAACAAGGAGCTTGTTACATCAAGCGGGGTGCTTACCTCACCCATGAGCGTCCATAACCTCATTTATCTGTTATTAAATTCAAATATTCCCAGAGAAAACCCTCTTATGTGTCTGTTAGGAGCTATAGAAGCTACAGCCCTCAAAAATTCCAAGAGGATCTTCAATTCGTTCCTTTTCACATTGTAAACTTTTTTGATGATGTCAGTGATCAAGTGGAGGTGTACAGTATCCTGTTTCTTGATGTCCTCAACGAACACGCTCCGATCAAGAGAATAAATGAACCCGTTTGTCACGCCAGAAATCATGCAGCTAATGAAAACACGCGATAACTGGTACAAGAGTGCGATGAAAACAAACGATAAGCTGCACTGGAATGCATATAAATTTTTTTGGCAGAAAATTAAACGGGAAATCTGCTTGGCTGAAAGGAGCTATGTGAAATCGCAGATTATGGAAAGCAAAGGTAACATAAGCTCCATAGGGAAGGTGATTAATAGATGTTTGCCGAAAAAATCTTGCAGCGTACCAGTTTAATGAAAGACATGAGAATGTGGCCAACGGCTGTAATAAGTATTTCACATCGGTTGGATGTTTAATAGGTCTTAAAGCCAACCAGTTGGCCAAAAGACCAAACTTGGACTTTGGATCCAAACGTCTATGCAACCTCTAACGTTCATGTGCACAGTGAGCAGTTTGAATTCCACCCTGTAACAGAGAAGGATGTGGCGAATGTTATCCTCAATTTGCCTTCTAACAAAGCACCCGGCTTTAGCAAAATTCCTGCGAGGATACTTAAGGATAGTTTACCGGAACACATACGTAAAACGGTAACCGTTGCTAGTTGTATCAACAAACTGATCCAGATCAATAGAATTAAGCATTTATTTGATAAGGAAACGCTTTCGTTGATTTTTAATAGTTTTGTTACCAGCAGGCTTTTTTACTGCTCCTCAGTTTGGAGCAACACTTCGGCGATAAATATCCATAAGCTCCAGCTTGTTCCGGCAAAATTTTACAGCCGGGATTATCTTAGGGCTTCGCAAATATAATCATATCTCTGCAGGCCTGAGATAACTTCGATGGCTAAACGTCAAACAAAGACTTGTGGTCAATGATGCAGTTATGATGCATAAATGTCTTCAAGGACTGTCACCTAGCTACTTGTCGGACAAATTCGAGCTACTATTCACTACAGGCAGACAAGATATGGAAACATCTAGGTTAGATGACGATCACTGTATATAGTTATCATTTAGTTATCCTTGCAGATAGTTTTTTATCAATTAGTGATGTAATTAATTGATTTATTTAGTTATTCTTCTAAATAGCTTTTACATAGTTTTTATCAATTAATACTGTAATTAATTTATTCATTTATCTATTTAATTTTATTTTAATATTGATGCTGAAAAGCCCCTTTTAGGGATACTCAATAAATTGTATGTGTGTATATAAATGTGTAAGATATGATAAGTCAAAATAACTAAACCCAATAATTCTTTCCTTGTAAAAAGTTTGGGTTAAATGTTTTCCATGCATATTTCCATGCTTGTATTTCCTGTGAGCATTTTACTTAATAAGTTTACTTCTAATTTTTGTCTGCTACAATTGATGATAAACATTTTTCAGTCTGTTCTGTGCCAAAATGTCTTTGTAATTTTTCTCGTACTCTGCCTCCAACTCCCATTGGGTGGGATGCCAGTCTATTGCAAGTAAACCCTTTCCTCCCTATAAATTACTATGTATATTCTCCACACTGTTCTCCATGTTTTCTAAGGAGCCGAGGAGGAGAATTGGTTTAACAATCCAGAGCGTTAGTCAATGGTCAATTACTTGATTTTGGTGACCTTAATGTTTGATCGAGGGGTGAAATTTTCAGAGAAATTAGATGCTTGTCACTCTTAGGGTCAAAAGTTTAATAAATGTTTGATTAGCCATTTTTTTAATTGTTTAATTCCCGTAAAGGACAATGGATTCTGAGAATAGGAAATGAAATGCTTTTTCAGTTGATGGGAGTGATGTCAAAAAACCAAAAAAAAAAAAAAAGAAAAGAAATTACAACAGCCAACTGGAATACAGGAAAACGTCGCGGGGAGCCAATGAGATTTCAAAGCTACCACAAGCAAAATGCCTGAGGGCTGAAATAGATGAGACATGTAATAAGTTCAGAGAGCAGTGCAGGTTTTTTAGCCAGAAAAAAAAAACTCAGCGCAGGAGAAAAATTACCCTTCTATTTGTTAAAGTGGAATATGTGTGCTGACCTCGCACAGAGGCTAGGTGTGAAAAAAAAGTTATCAGCAAAATGTTTCCGAGACGGAACTAGGGTGAAAAAAGTGAAAAACGATAAAAAGCGAATTGTATGTGGCTTTCATTTCAAAGAACATCATTTTAAAAGAGAGTCTAACCGTGAGACTCTGAGAATCAGCGGGAGATTTACAACGAAAGGGTAAATAAAGTGATAGAGAGAAAAGAGCGTAGAAAGGAGGGCACCTAAGTAAAACTAGCGATGTGGTGGAGAGACAAGTTAAGTCACGGAAGATTGTTACGTCTGAGCCGCAAGTCCAAGGTAGCTATCAGATAAGTACCCCGCCCGACCTTAGATGAGCTAATAAGTTCAGAGCTATGCGTCTACATCTCACTGAAGGCAACGAAAGATTAAACTGCAATAATAATAATAATAATAATAATAATAATAATAATAATAATTTGTTACTTATAAAGCGCAAAATACATGTGGATATGATCTAATGTGCTATACAATAAGACTTAGCAAAATAAAATATGAAAACGAACTATAAAAGGCTAAGAATATACAATTTGACTAACTAAAAACGAACTATAAAAGCAAACATGAAAGAAATGTGTTTTAGGAAGTGTTTTAAAACAATTAAGATCATTTACTGCTCTTATATTTGATGGCAATCTGTTCCAAAGTTTAGGAGCAGATGCCATAAATGATCTATCACCTAAAGTTTTCTTAGTTATGGTCCTAGGTGGCAATAATTGTAGTTCAGACTGAGATCGTAACACCATACGTCCGAATTGTTGCTTAACGTTAATTAGATCCGTAATGTACTGAGGTGCCAGCCCGTGGATAGCCTTGAACGCTAAAATAAGTAATTTAAATTCAATTCTGAAACAGACAGGTAACCAATGTAAGGAAAACAAAGTAGGAGTTATATGACAAAAACGGGAAAGGGAACAAACAAGTCGGGCAGCACTGTTCTGAATACGTTGCAACTTGTTGAGATGTGCGGCTGGTAGACCATACGGCAAACCATTGCAATAATCGATACGTGCGGTGATGAATGCATGAACGAGTGTTTGTGTGGAGTCTTTAGGTACTTTCTGGTGCGTCTGGTGTTATACAGGTGAAATGGCAAGGTCTTACGCATCTTTTTTTATATGACAGCCCACGTTCATGTTTTCATCAAACCACGATCCGAGGTTTTAACGGCAGTCACAGGACTGATAGTAGCGTCACCACCGACCAGCCCTTGATGTCAACGAGCGAGCTTTTGTCTCGTTCCGATTAGTATAAATTCTGTCTTAATATCATTTACTTTAAGCTTTTCTTTAAACATCCAACATCTGATGGCGCTGATACAGCGTTCCATAGCGTCCATTGCGTTGCTTTGAGCCTTGCGAACTAATCAAGTCTTTCATATTTTTCTAAACTAACAGAATAAAAAAACCCGACTGAAAAATACAGATATTATTCTCTAATTTTGTCTTCGCTAGACCCATTAACGTTTCGAGCTCTGGGCTATCTGTATTCAGTAACAAGTTCTGTGTAAAGCATATAGAGGTAACAACATGATTGAGACTGCAATTAAGTGTTAAAAAGCAAAGATAGCGTAATTGTACGAGCCCGTAGGACGAGTGCGATTTGTAGTCCTCGAAAATTTTTAGGTGCTTATTTATGCCAAATTGCACTCAAAATCATGTTGTTACTTGTTAATAATTTATATTAGAAGTGTAGCACAGAAATTTAAGACGGATGAAGTTTTGGCAGCTCTCGCGCGCTATTCGTAATTTGCATCCGTGTTACAATTTTGCACTTGTGGTACACGAAAAATGCTTAGCTTGTTTTCAGCCAATCAGACACGAAAAAAAAAATTTAAAGAAACCAGAACGTGATAAAAGGTACCTTAGTGCCATCAATCTTCATAACCGGCGTCCACCCTCCATCTTCACACCCAAAATCTCCCATGTGGCAGAGGACGGAGACTGGTTTGGAGTCCAAACGGAGGGTAATCAGTTTGCTGACATCAGATCTATCAAAAAGACTGATTTTATTAATTTAATGTAATAAGTCGCTTCAATCCCAGTATAAAAATCGACGGGTTTTCGTGCTTCCTAGTGTAGAGATATTTCTCTGCTGCTAAAATGCCAGCTTCCTCTTCTCGCTCCCTACCGATCGAATATGCGTCTAGATTTTTCCTTTAGAATGTGTCCAAAGGAGTTAAATCTTGTTTCAAACAACGTTGCCCGTACTTTTACATTGAATATGCAAGAAAGATTCTGACATATGAATTACCTTTCTTGCAATATTCTCCTGCGAAACTTTGTTCACAGAGACAGTCGCAAGAATTGTATTTGAAACTCGGGATACAGGTTCCTCCATTTTGACATGGCGAAGAAGAACAAGGAGGCTTAAATGAAAAAAAAATTGATCGGTAAAACAAGTGAATTTTTTAAATTAGTTGCATGAAACTACAAGCTGTTTTAGTGTTTCATAAATAAGTGCCTACCTGAATAAACAAATGAAGCAACCTTGTGTTTCCTTTGTAGTTCGCGGAGTCTCTGTACTTATCAGAAGACAACAATTCACACCATAGCTTTCCATCTGCTCATTTGAAGGCGGCCATGTTAATTAAAAGGCACATAGCATTTTTTAAACATTAAAATGTGCAATCCAACAGGTCTTGCAAAGTGAATTTTCCAACTCGAGTTACGTTCACACACACCCACACCCGGTTCGTCGGCCGCCCTCCTAGTGAACAGCCAAGAGCTTCCTCTGATATCCTTTCCGATTCGTTAAGTGGAAGGCCAAATCAGTCACAGCGGACGAGTTTTACGGCGCTGTCATACCGACCAATCTTCATGTTCCTGTGGATTCGACTGTCGTTCATTCACATCAACCATGCCTCGACGAGCAGTTTGTTTGTCATGTGAAAAAACTAGCATGTTTTTATGAGCCAAAATTCGGCCGGATTTCACTGAACACTTCACTTGCAGATTCTGTATTAAGACTGAAACACTTCGGGAAAATGTGTTAAATTCGGCCTGCTGAACTATTTCAGTTTGTGAACTATTGCAGATTGTGAATTTTGATGGTTTGTGTACTTTGATAGTTTGATACTTTTGACAGCTTTAGTTGTCAGATTGTTTGAACCATTCTAAAAATGATTCTGATTGGCTTATTGTAGCGTGCCTTATGGGAGTGGAGAGCATGCTGACGACAATGCTGTTCGCTTTTGAAATAAACTTCGTTTTGAAAATTGATTGTAATGCATGGGGAATTTAACGGATTCTTTACTATAAAACAAATAGAGAAGCATTGACTGTGCTCTGTTCTGTTGTAAAGCACTTAGGAAGCGGCTAGAAGCTACTACGTCTCGTGTCCCTTTAGTTAGTTAGTGTCTCCTTACGACACTATCTATCTCCGGGAGGAGATAGACCACCCCCCCCCCCGGTTTTTCTTGGTGTTCACCATGCATATTTCACCATTTACATATTGCATACATATTATTACATCCTTAGTTAATGTCCAACGCAAGTATCAGCCAATTTGATCGACGGCTTGTCAATCAACAGAGGAAAATAAATGACGGTGTTTTAAGACTTTGCGATTCATTCAACTTGACAACTTTGAGGTCAAATATCTCCCCTTGCCAGAAAGCTACAACGCCAATTTTGAATTCTCCTTTATAATCCATCGTTTCGTCTCTGAATACCATCAAAAAAATCTTTTGGTACCATGGCATTTTTGTCTTTTATGCGTTTTAAAATCTGCTACTGTGACAAGCTTCTCTCAACTGCACCTGTAACGCAATTCTGGCTCTAAGCGGTCACTTGACCAAAGAAACCCGCATTTTATAGCGCGTTATACAACATGATTGATCAAGAAATCGAAGAAACGAGAAAAACTTTGGAGACTTTTTTGTAGGAATGGAAAATTTCAGTTTAGAGATATGCATGTAGGCAAAATGTTGATTGGAAAACCACAGCGATTCTTTCTTCTGTCGTTTATTACTTTGGAGATTTGCTAAAATCAGCAAATACGACTTTTGTACGGCACAAAACATTTAGTAGTCTTTCGTTTGATTGTTTATCATTATATTTGCTCATTGTAGGAGATTTGAATGTCGCACGCTGAGTGTTGGTTGACATTATTACAAGCTCCAGTGTGCGACAACTTCAGCTCTTACAGAGGAGAAATTCTGCGCTCTCGCATGAGAGGAAATATCAATAGCTCTATCAAACTGAAAACTCTATTACTTTTCCGAAAATAAAATTAAAATAGTGTTGTCGTTGTCACTTACCGTCATCGAACATTTCCATGCAGAACTCCGCCAAACTAACATCTGTGGCGTGACTCGAAGGCTCTTCTTAGGAATTATTCAAAAGCGTTTCCCATGCTGTCTGCTAGATAACAATTTCAGAATATTCTGTAGATCTAAATGTTTATTTTCTTGCTTTCATCGGAAACTATCTGCATTTTTTTAAAGCATAGAGATGTCATTGTGAAGACACCTACTGCATGAAAGCTGTTTGGTAAAATAAAAATTGGACGACGCACAACATAAACTTATCAAATGTGCGCTCACCCTCATCAAAGATTCCTACTTACAATCATTATGTACGAGGCAATTAAGAGGAAAGTTGGAGGAAGCGTGCTTAGGATTAAAGACAGTTAAGAATAAAGAAGGGTACCTCCGTAACTTCGTGACAATAAGCGACAAATAGAGTGTTTAACTCGATAGCTCACGAGTGAGATGTCGAGTTGAACACAAGAAGAGAAATTCCATATCTAAAAGCAACCATGTATTATTTTGTTTATCATATAAACACAATAGCCCTTTACTGAGAAGAAAAGCTGAATTCATGAAAGAATGAAAATAAATGAATCGACAACTCTCGAATAACAATTGTAGAGTGCGTTGGCGCAAGCTCTTAAGATGGAAAAATGCGTTGAATCACGGTAGCACAAACAACAATGGTCGTCATTTTCAATTTGCAAAATTCTCATTTATTGACTTTGTCCTAACTGACAGGGGAAGTCTTTCAGGTAAGCAGCCAAAATTGGCCAGTGAAAAATCTTCCAGTTGTCGATTTTCATTCTCAGCTGAGAGAACTGCTAACATCAAAGCCGCTGAATACGTAACCCAATGATTATCTCAACAGCCGCCGAAAAGTTCAGAGTTTAGTGTATCACGTCATATATATAGAAAAGCCAATCCTCCACACCATCGCTCGCTGCCCTTTAGTGTTTCTGGCCAGCACTGGAATCAGTCATTAGCCCCCTTTTTTTTTAAGTTGACGGTGTGGATTTTGATTTTATATTCTTCTTTTGTCGCAAGAAGAGGCTGGTATATAAGACTGCTACGTATAAAAATTTTATCCATCGTCGGACAGCGGTGGCAGCCACAAAGTATCTCACTCACAGAGCATGGAGAGGATTAGTGCAGCTGACGTCTTTGAGTGCGATGTTGATACACTTCTTGATTTTGTTCATAGCAGGTAATAATATTAATAAAGTTGGGGACCAGGGTGGGAACTAGGATTTGCACCAGAATTTCAAAGACTATCTACATCAATTTTCCCCTGAACTTAAAAAAATCGTCCTTTTACTGTGGATCGATGGTCGCGAGAAGCTTGGGTCAAATGAGTCTGGAACAAAAGTTTGTTAAGGTTCAAATGGTGTCGTTATTTGGAAAAACCTATTCTTTTTGATGGATTATACCTTCTACAATTTTCTGTTTGTCTCCTAGAAATCGATGTTCAAAAATGCCCAAAGAACTGTAATCAAACTGGGTTTGTTTTTTTTTAACAATTAAGGCTACCATAGCAACATTACAGCTTCAAGGAGACAGGTTTGTTGTTCTATCAATATAAAAAACCTCATTAATAATAAAAGTGATCAAAACAAATCAAGAAACACAGCACATTGTTTTGACAACATCAATATTTTCGAGGGAAAACACGAAGTAATGTAAATACATCGAAGGTATGCTAAAAGACTTCCACTTATAGAAAAAAAAAATTCTCCTCAAAGATTTCATTTGCGGAGAAATAATCGTTCAATATTTTTGTACGGTCATTTTTAACGTGTGCGCCACGACGATGCTGAAATAACTTCCCATAAACAATAACACATTTTGATTTCATATGGAACTCTATGATAATTGAAAACCCATCTTTTCATTTCTTTTTTTATTTTCCTACTCGTTACAAAATCGGAATATAATGGACTTACTTCATCAAATTCGTTCGTTAGAGCTTCTTATCGATAAGTGAACTTTTGCCTCTGGAGTCAGACAGAGGTGCTTGTTTCGATTATTAAATGGATAAAAAAAACAGCTAAGTGCTTACGAAGGAGGAATTCTCCCTCTTGAGACTAAAAATGATAACAAACAATAATGATAAAAATATCAATAACAAAACAAAAAAAAAAGGCAGCAACTTTTACTACAGCATCATTCCAGTTGTCGATAATGTCTGCAATGAAAGAGGATAGGAAGTCATGCCGTGTGTCAGTGTACATCAAGTGAAAAGTTTGAAACTTGTGTAGATAACAAAGCTAATTTGAAGTTGTGAAAATCAATTTCTACCGATTTATTGCCTCTAATATGAAGCCTTTACTGCCAAACGGGAGCAATAAATCATGGAGAAGGAACATGATTCACAGGAAGTTCTTACCAGAGAACCAAAATAAACATCGTTATGTTAATTTAACAAAGCCTCATAATCCCAGCTGTTGTATAAGTCTTTCAGCGAAAAAAAGGGCAAAACGGAAATATTCACAGAAATATGGACATGTAAGGTGTCGCAGAGGTGAATTGGCTAACTTAGCTTGTAACAAGGTTCCATGATAATCAAAACTTTTCCATCACGAATATCATGACACACAGGAAGTTCTTACCACCACCAAAATAAACAGTGGTTACATGATAATTTGGCAAAGTTTCACAATGCCAGCTGTTGTACATGTGCAAAAACGATAACCCAGGAAAACATCAAATGAATTCTTCGTTTTCACAAACTAGGTTTACATCTATCCATTTCTTTAACGCGCGCATTTTCAGCGACGAACCAATTTAGTCAATTACATTATGACACAGAAATTTTGGGAGTTTCACCGGTCTAAACGTCTGCTCGACTATGTTATGAATATAAAGTTGTAGGAACGTTGCGTGACCTAAAAAAAAATTCTTTCAGGTCCAATTTATCCTAATTCAGCACAAACGGTTTAAATATCAGTGTGCTTATCATTTAACAAATTTCAGTTATCATTCCTAAAATTGGGACGACGGTATGGATATGAAAAGTGTCGTGGAGGTGAATTTGCTGACGTGTGACACGGCTGCATAATTTCAACTGTTATTTATCAATTTTTCATGATAGCATGTCAGGCTACAGAATGATGCGACAAAACTTAATCATGGCAATTGACAGGCAAATTATTGCTGAACCGAGCAGCATTCTAAACAAACATTTCTACTGGTAGAAAATAAAGCAGAACAGCTGACATACGAAATAATTTGACTGTCATTGGTTTAACCGGCGACAGCCTAATTTCCATTGCTTCAAATTTCCCCTGTCATGATAAGTAATATCAAGTAAATAATTATTTTCTTAAGCATATGTTTAATGGACCAGAACTTTTCTAATCGTGCTCTGTATCATATATTCTGTTTCTGTCTCCCTTCTCTTATTGGAGCTCTGCTTTATGATACAAAGGGCTGTCAGATCACAAGGTTAGTTTCAGTATGACTTATATCCAATTCATGTTTACCTTTGGTTTGAATATTCGTTTTTCCTTTTCTGGGAAACTAATTCAATTGTAAGAATTCGTAATTAAGTCACAAAATCAGCTTTTTCCACCTATATTAACTGAAGAATTGTTAAAATATTCAGTTATCAACCCACAGATAGTACTTAGAAGAAATTTTACATTTTCGTGTCCGTATGGGCATTGATTAAGTTAGAATTCTACAAAGCGAAGCGCAGACGATTAAAAAATCGATGTCAGAACTTCTGCCGAGTAATTTGAACCCCCTTAGTCGTCTTCCTCCACTGACCCAGGCAGTCCAGAGATTGCCGTCTCTCCGAGAAACCCGCCTTTAAATCAAACCCTTAAAACAAGCCAAACAGAAATGAAATAGTTTTCAATTTAAGAACAACAGAGAATTGTTGCCGTGTTTATATACTCTCATAACAACACCCGAGACACTGTCGAGGGTTTGTATATCCCTTTCCTTGAAGAAATAAGATAGACAAAGAGAAAAATTAAAGTCTAATACAACTGATGATGAAACGTCAACTATCAAGTTTTCCGTAATTCTTAACATATCACCATAAGCAATAATGTTACGTTTCATGTATTATTAACGAGCTTAAGATCCGACGACGGCAGACATCTGAGACGGCAAGCGGAAGTGAAGTTACCGCCAGAATTACTTCCGGCTGCTGTTGTTGTGAGGTTTCCCGCCGTAGCGGCCTCGTCTGTGACGTGAGGAGGCCATTTTGCCGTCGCGGCTAAAACGTGAGTAAACTTTTGCAAAATAACGCCGTTTAAACTTACTTTGAGCGAAAATTGTTGGCAATTTTGACCGTTTATTGTTATGAGAGGATGTCTGTGAAATAGCCAAGCAAAAATAAACTATTTGTTCGAGGAAATTTTAACTTTATTCGTTTGCCTTTCTCATAAACAGTTCGTTACAAGTATTGGCTCAATGTCAAGAAAGAAAGCAACCCAGTAAGTTTAATAATTTCTTTATTTCAATTAAAAATTCGTAGACTTCTTCGTGCATAAATTGATGGCCATGATATTATTCCATTTGTCTTTTCTCGAGTTCAACAACAAGGATCATCTGAGAACGTTTTTATAATCAACAGTTTCGGTGATGTTTTTTCAGCCGTAAAGAAACGTCCTAGATTAAGCGTGAAAAATTTGCTGTCGGAAATTGGTTAAACATTTATCATAATGATAAGTTTATACCTGTATTATGCTGCTTTGCATACATGTCCATGTTGTGATTCAAATTTTTCCAGTGTCAATTTAAAAAGTTTTAAACCATTTTTCATTCTTTATTCTGTTTTTATTGTTATTATCCTTTTTCTCGCATCTATTACCATAACCTGAGACAAAGGGAAACAAAAACTTAACGTAGTTTGAGCATTTTTAAACCCGCAAACAAAAATTTTAACCACAACACACATAAACAAGACTGCTCTGATTTACTTTGGAGAGTTCTTGACTGAACTAAGCAGTTGGAATTGAAGCTTAGTTAGCAGACTCACCAGGATTTTTAAATATCCATATTATATTTTCTTAAAATGTAGATCTAACATGGAATGGACAGATGATCATGACCACTCTCTCTGTCAAGAACTTCTGGCTCTAGAACCCTTTAAAGCTAAAAAGGGAAGTATCGCAAGAGGGCAGATCTGGGAAAAAATTGCCAGTAATCTCAACTCCCTGAAAATTCCAAGATTTAAAGTTAACAAGCGCTCAGTGAGAGAGCGTTACACACTACTCATTGAAAAATTAAAGAAAAAGTTACAAGAAGAGAAAAAGGCTAGTGGCATTGAGACTGACATGAATGATGTTGAGAAAGCTTTGGAGGAAATACTGGAAAAGGAGGCTGATGCTGAAAATAGTCTGGAAGTTGACAAGAAAAAAGAGGATAGTGCCAAAGCTGTCGAGATGCGGAATAGAGCAATGGAGAGCATGCGTTCAACACAGAAAAGGAAGGATGGTGATGAAGTCGAGGATGTAGAGAATGCACAACCTAAGCGAAAAGTCACAAGGAGGAGTGGTGGGGACACAGTGGCGTATCTGCGTGAGAAGAATGATATGGTTCAGAAATGGAAAGCTGAAGAGTTGGAATTGCACATGCAGCGCCTGGACATAGAGAGAAGAAAGCAAGATGAGTCTCAAAAGCAACATCAAGAAATGATGCAAATGATGGCCCAGCAAGTCCAGCAGCAACAGAATCAAATGCAACAGTTTCAGCAGATGTTTGTTGCCATGCAACAACAGCAGTCACAAATCATTTTGAGACTTTTAGAAAAGCATTGAGTAACTGAATGCGTTAAATGCTGTTGTTTTGTTCAAATTTTATGGCCTTTTGACTACGTTTTTGTATGATTAGAGAGGATTGATATGGGGGTGGGGGGAGGGTCTGTTGCAGTTTTGGAACATTCTCTGTGCATATTTTGGGAAGCTCCCCATTCTCCTCTGCTCTCATCCTGGTGCTATTATACCTTGTACCCTCTGAAATGGATTCTGAACCCTTCTTACATTAATTATAGTTGTTGTTATACATCAGTTGACCTGACTACAAATACTAAAGAATAAATACCAAAACTTTAAACAGTAGTTTATTGGCAGGTTGCAGACATACACTGTTACATCTTATTGACTAGTTGTGTATTTCACATGAATTTATCATTGAAATTCATTTCAGGGTACAAATAGTTTTAATTGTTAGGAAAAATAATCCTGAAGGGTTGGTGGGTCAATGTCAAAGAAATTTGATGTGAAATTGCCATACAAACAAGTCATGGCATTCCTTAAAATTGCACATACAATATACATCTTTCCTAACGCACTCAATGATATCTTTTGAGTTTTCTTAAAATCAACAAATTTAAAATAGTTAACAATATCCCCAAAAAGCCACTCTACTGAAATGCGGACACTGCTCATCGACTTGTTAAACTCTTCCATCTGAGGAGTGATACCTGCTGTACGATATGGCACAACAAGGTGAACTCTTAATGGGTAAGCAGGGTCACCATATAAGGCCATGGGGTTACCAGTCGGCGAAAAAGCATGGTGTTCAAGGACTCGCAGAAGGCCAGAATCAGCTAACATTCCAGCATCATGTTTGCGGCCCTCTGGAAGAAAATGCACATTTTGATTGAAAATTGTGTTCTGTAATTTTAAAAAAAATGTATATTTTATTTATACTACTTGAAATGTTTCACGCTAAAAACTGCTTTCACCTATTTATCATTCTGTTTGGATTTACCGCGTGACAGATGGTTCTAATGTGATTAAAACCAGGAGCCCATTACTTGGGCTCCAGCTAAAACTTGAAAGGAATAATTCCCATTACCTACTGGCCCATACATGTTGGCTATCATACCACAGGGCAATGCAACAGATTGTTATTTCAATCCGTGGACTCTTTTGTGTCCGTTGTACACAATTCCTTGGTTTTCTTGTGGTCGGCAAATGGGTCTTACTGTACCATCTATGAAGCCAAAGCAATTCGGCAGGGGACTTCCTTTCCTTTGTATGGCATCAGCATATCTTTGAAGTAGAGGGGGGCTCATTAAGGTGTGGTTCCATGCTGTCAGACGGTGATGATGTAAGCTGTACACAGTTTCCATTACATAATTAGTGATCATACAAATTTCTGGTACTGGGCGGCCAAAACGATGGATTAGGTCACTGTACCTACAAGGGTACGCCAATCTTCTTAACAAAAGACAAAGGCCTTCAATTCCATCGCATACAGTCCCTTGTTCACATCGATACGAATCAGGCAGCCCCATTACGTCTGCGAGAATTGGTATGTCCCTTTTTCGGAAACGAAATTCTGCCAAGCACTCACTTTCACCAAGTCCTTCCAGGTCAAAATCTTCGTAATTCTGGTAAGGATAATCGAGATTCTTTGAAATGTTGGCATCATACAACAGTAAAAATTCATCTTCTGAAATGTCACCATCATCGAAACTTGCGATCAACAATTCACGAGCCTTTCTAAAGGTAGCCATCGCTTTTCCTAAACTTCGAAGAGGAAAGCCACTACAGCCGCCGTCGCGCGCGCTATCTTAAGGCTATTTTTCGCGCCATTGGAACGGCGACCTTTCCCCAAGCCCCCTCGACCAAGTCTGCCGTCCTAGGTGTCTGCCGTCGTCGGATCTTAAGCTCGTTATTATTTCTATTTCAAAGATGTCTGCATCGCGGACCAGTGTCGTAATTTGGAGTTTGGGCCTGAGAAAGCATTTGAAGGGAAGCGCCTCATAAACCACACAATTCGCACCGTAGAAATAACAGTTTCCAGGTTCTGTGAAAACTTGTGTTATATGGAGCCCGACTGTGTCAGCATTAATCTTTGTTTACGAGCAAATGGAAATGGAAACTATAAATGTGAACTGAACAATGCTACTCATGAAGGACACGAAGAAAAGTTAATAGACCAAGAAATGTATTCTTATCACGCAGCTGAGGTAATGTAGCTTTCAATTCAAGATTAAGATTGGTTTATTTTGTTTTTCTTTTTAAAACTCTGAGTCTCGTATTCACCTTTAATTTCGAACTTGAGTTGCCTTCCCTCTTTCAAGACATTAGCGGTAATGTTGTGTCTGTGCTCTTCACCAGAATCTCCTTAGAGACAAAGCATTTCAAAGTTATTGGAGAAATATAGAAATAGGAGAACAACCATGATGACAAGGATAACGATGACGATGTTGATGATGGTAGCGGTGTGGTTGATTATTAGACGATGAAAATGATTATAATGATTATACTGACAATGACAACGGTTTGTTTCTTTCTGTCAGAGTAATTGTGTTCAAAATTCTTGTAAGAACAATGCTACTTGTCAAAGCGGATTTACTAAGAAAGGTTATCGGTGCCTGTGTACCGCTGGATTTGAGGGTCCACTTTGCGAAAGAGGTAACACAACTTCAATGTTGATATCTTGAGGTCTACAGTTTAACAAAAAAGGATAAACTTTACCACGGTGCTTGTTAATTGGATCTCGAAGAATAAAGGAGCTTCGTCTGTTGGCTTAAAGATCTCTTACTAGTCCGTAAGAATCGAACGACAACAGGCCTTTGTTGCGGTTTCTTTACAAACACAATTCGATCGCGAATTTTTCTTTTTTTTTGTTTTGTTTTGTTATTGCTTCTCATCATCTCCCTTCTCCTTACTCCTATTCATATATGAAGAAGGAAGCCTACCTAATTATTGTTGTGTTCACAGTTGTTGGTGCCTCTAGATATTTTTTTCCAGGACGATAAGTTTGTTTTTATTTATTTGTTCAGACATTAACGAATGTGTTCATGGGCTACACAAATGCAGCTCTGATGCGTTTTACAACGATACCAAAGGTTCATACAATTGCACATGCAAACATGGATTCACGGGAAACGGACGGGAATGTAAAGGTAGGTGTTGGATCTCTTAACAATTATGCAATAAAAAAAACTTACATTTGCAAATCATGCACAAAGGAATGGTAACTTAGATCTCGATCCTCTCAGCAAGAAAATGTATAGTGAAAATGAACGCCGGTAGAGATATATATGGACGAGACCACATTGAAAAATGTTATTCTTGATTACCAAAGTGTTTTTGCATCAATTTGTATCAATGTAATCCTCACTGTTTAGTTTCACTCACCCTTTGTTGGACAGACTGTCTTATGGCTACAGAAACCTATGCAATATGTTCTCAACAATAAATATTAATGCTGTCCAAATCAAATACGAATATCAAGTAATGCTGCTGACTTTTTAGATCTTTTATATATTTTCGTCAATTATTGGTCGGCTTTATATCTATAGACATCGATGAGTGTGTCGAAGGGTCACACTCTTGCAGCCCTGATGCCTATTGCAACAATACCAAAGGGTCTTACAACTGTACATGCAAACCTGGATTCAATGGGAGTGGAAGAGACTGCGCGGGTGAGCATTACTGTCGAGAATGTTGAGCAAATGGGGCGGATTTTTTAATTTGGAACTTTCTGATAAAACAAAAACTACTTTAACCATATTGAGAACAGTAAGTAAAGGAGGCCTACCCAATTTTTGTTGGTTGTTGGTGCTTCTATACATATATATGTATATTTTTTTGGTACGATAATTTTGGTTTTATTTATTTTTTTGTAATGTATTTGCTCAGACGTCAACGAATGTGTTTTTGAACTACACAAATGCAGCTCTGATGCGTTTTGCAACAATACTAAAGGTTCATACAATTGCTCGTGCAAACATGGATTCACGGGAAATGGACGTAAATGTGAAGATAGACGGTTGATCTCTTAGCAATTATATGATAAAAAATAAAGCCTACATTAGCAAATCATCCACAAAGGGGTGGTAACTTAGATCTCGATCCTCTCAGCGAGAAAATGTATAGTGAAACTGAACGCGGGCAGAGATATATATGGCCGAAACCGCATTGAAAAATGTTATTCTTGATCACCTAAGTGTTTTTGCATCAGTTTGTATCAATGTACTCCTCACTGTTTAGTTTCATTCATCCCTTTGTTGGACAGACTGTTGTATGGCTACAGAAACCTATTTGATGTTCTCAACGACTAATATTAATGCTGTCCAAATCAGATGCGAATATCAAGTAGTGCTGCTGACTTTTAAAATCTTTTATATATTTCCGTCAATTGCTTGTCGGCTCTATGTCTATAGACGTCGATGAGTGTGTCGGAGGGTCACACTCTTGCAGCCCTGATGCCTATTGCCACAATACCAAAGGGTCTTACAGCTGCCCATGTAAACCTGGATTCACTGGCAGTGGAAGAGAATGCGAGGGTGAGCATTACTTTGAGAATGTTGAGCAAAGGAGGCGGATTTTCTAATTTGATACTTTCTGATAAAACAAAAACTACGTTTACCATATCAAGAACAGTACGTAAAGGAGACCTACCCATTTATTGTTGTTTTTACAGTTGTTGGTGCTTCTATATACATATATATTTTTTAACGATAATTTTTTTTAGTTATTTGTGTATTTTTTTGTTCAGATATCAACGAATGTGCTCGTGGGCTATACAAATGCAGCCCTGATGCATTTTGCAACAATACCAAAGGGTCTTACAACTGTACATGTAAACCTGGATTCACTGGAAATGGACGAGAATGTAAAGGTAAACGTTGGGGTCGAAATGTAGAGGAAAATCAGCTGGCGAAAAGTCTAAGTAAGAATTTTGACGATAGCACTGCTCTTCTTCTGAGCCTTGCAACCCTTATAAGTTTCTAAGGCCCTCTTCCGTGGACTGCTTTAAAACGTTTGCAAACTCGGATTTTTTAAAAATCCTTGCAATGAGAAAATGGCTGAATTCGGTTTCCGCATGAAATCGCGATTTATGAAATCTTGTGTCTCTGTCTGCGCGATCTCCCTCATTCTTTGGCTTCAGAAGACAACTCAGATCTCGGTTTTGATATTTGTAGATACTATACTCAACTTCATCAAGTAAATTGCTTATTAGCTTAAAGTTTTTCTTCGACTTTGAAGAAAACATACATGCTGCCAAATAAAGTGAATGAAAACTGAGAAATCTTTCCAGCCAAAAAGCAGAACTTGGAACATGAACAAATTCTTCTGTCAATCAATCAGATTGCAGTCAGTATAGTTTCCCAATGATGGATTAAGATGTAGTTAAAAAAAATTCAATTTCTTCTAATCAAAGATATTTTTAAACCTCTTGCAGGAGCTCTCTCGTGTAAAAGAATTCATGACATGCAAGTAGAATTGATTTTCGATATTATTTTCATAGTACATCAAATATCGCACTTACCCGCATACAGTTTAAGCCCATCACGGCACGGAATCAGTATACCCCAATTTTCAAACCACATTCCATATGCGAAGAAAGTCATCCTTTAAACCTTGATTAATTTCAGTGGATTGCATTATTGTCCTCACAGAAGAAGTGGAAAATATCCTTTACCCTCGCGCACCTGTTTGATTCAAGGACACATAACCGAGCATTGGCTGGTGTTTATATTCCGCAGATTTTGACGTCTGAAGGATCAACTTTTCATTTGCTTATTTGTTGAATCATTATTATTATTATCACTCAGTATTTCTCCCATTATCATTTTCATTGCCACCGTTGTTGCCACCGTTGTAGCTACCATCTTTGTTTTCATTACTAGATGTATTTCTTTTTTTTTTTCCGTTTGGTTTAAAAGATCCAGTATAAGTTGTGTGGTTACCCTTCTTGTTGACTCCCAACCATTGTCCGTTTTCTGTCACATGGGAAATTTTGGGTGTGGAGATGGAGGATGGACGCCAGTCATGAAGATTGACGGCAGAAAGGTGCATACTGTCATCAAATAATTAATTTCCTTTATAAACCCGCTCTCTTTCAAAACGTTGCAAGTTAAAAACGTGCATGTAACTTATGTATGCCTTTTGTGTTTCATCGAGAAGGTAAAACATGAAGAACAGACCTCGTTCAAGAGTTATTGTGTGTAGTGACTGTTGAAAAAGAATGAAAAAGAATGTATAAATATATGCTATATTTGTCTTAAATATCATGTAACAGCTAGATAAGAGATGCACACCATTAAGATCATAATTCGGATAAAAGCTGTTCGGAACAAAGAATATATATTATCTGAGTTGAAGTTCCACGCTAGTTAATGGATATGTAGATATCACACTGATTTAAAGAGCTGTAATTGCTCATCCCCTACACAGCGGGGGAAGGGGGATAGGTAGAGGAGCATTCTTGGAGGACTATGGAACATTTAGGGCCAATTAACTTGCCAATGAGGAGGAATCATGGATCATAGGAATATCAGAGTCTTATCGGGGGATCAGGTTACTTTTATCGTGACACAAACAAACTCCAATTTGTTTTTGTGATATCTAAAAAGAGATAGGAATTTTTTTAAGGAATAGCAACGTCTATCATCCTTCATCCTCTTCACAAATTATTATCATATCAATAATTCTTGATTGCCGGGCAAATGAAAACACATCAGAATGCCTTATAACTAGATAGGTATGATATGCACTGATCTACGGCGCGGGGTCCGTGTTGGAAAAAAATGACCTTAGTCTTCACGACACGATGCCGTAAACACCAAGGTCAATTCAACGGTAAAACAAATGAGTAATGGATCAATAAATGCAGATACACAACAAAACTTCGACAGCAAATATCCATTAATTCGGAGTAAATAAAAAATTGAATTGCTGCTACTTTACAGACCACCTTCCGTTATGATGCGCGTTACTGGATAAATGATCAAGGCTACAATCTTCCCGGAGGGGAGACTGGGTTCGACGAACAGGAATCAAAGCTACCCACCTACTGGAACACATCCTTCTCCAAGATCTGTCTCGGTATGAAGATCAACCGACAACTTAGGTTTATTGTCATCCACAAGCAAGCTGACTCTCTGCACTCACTGATTGCTGATGGCCAAAACCGCGCCACTTCAATGGGTCGTGAGAAGTGGAAAGAGTTGATTGGTTTCCAAGGCTCATTACAGAACAACTGCAACAAAGAAGGGTTCAATGTCGTTTGTAGTTGGAGCGGATTTTCTAAAGCCAGAATTGGTATTGTTAGCAACAACCAGGACGAGTGTTCCTCGTGCGACTCAAGGATCGGATTTGGCACAGGAGGGAGGCCTGACAATCTAAACTCGTGTGGTAATGAGGCCAATCATGAAACAGATAATGGAAAGAAACAGATCAAAGCCATGGGATACATCTTGGTACAATAAATATGACTCAATTTTCGCCAAAAAAAAGAAAGTAAAAACACAAAACAATAATACTTGCAATTTTCAATATATAGCTTTTCCTGTTTTAAGTGCAACCCCTCGGATGGGGACTTATTTCCGTATATAACTTTGGTTTTACCCTGGATCAATATCTAGCCATTCTTTCTATTCTTTATAGGTAAATTTCAGATACCAAGTGAAACACTTTTTCATGTAAAACGGCATATCAAACAGCATTCAAATATTCTGATAACAGAGGTGTCCAACTCGCTTACTTTGTGGTAGAAACTATTATTGGCCGATGATGTTTTCCAATATTATCCTCAAATTTCAGAAGGTGTATCCTTTGAGGAAGAGGTTGACGGGCCAAAATCTCTCCCACTGTGTTTCGATTGTTATGTATGACTATAATCTTTAAAGGATCGAGTTGGAAAGGAACAGCTCTGCTTTCTGGCCTAAATGAAATTGAGACGACACTTCAATAAAATAGACTAGTTTGTTGCAGTTTTATCTTTCGTTCCCTTCAGTGTGATGTAGTCGAACAGTTCTGGAGTATTAGCTCATCTAGGTTCGGGCGGGGCACTTATCTGATAACTACCTTGGACTTGTTACTTACATGTAACAATCTTCCGTAACTAATCTTGTCTCTCTGCCATATCACCCGTTTTACATGGGTGCCCTCTTTTCTACGCTCTTTCCTCTCTCCCACTTTATTCACCCTTTCGTTGCAAATCTCCAACTAATTCTCAGGGTCAGACTCTCTCTTAAAATGATATTCTTCGAAATGAAAGCCACATACAATTCTCTTTTTATCGCTTTTCACTTTTTTCACTTTAGTTTTCTCCCGGAGACATAAAAATTTCAAACTGAATTTATGCTACTGCACCTTCCAGACTAATAAATGGTACTTCGGGATCACTAACATGAGAGAAAAAAATAGCTGCAAATTCTCATAATTCTTTGTTTTGCTGATAACTCTTTTTTGACGCCTAGCCTCAGAACGAGGTCAGCACACATATTCCTCGGGTGACTTTTCTTCTGCCCTGATTTTTCTCTCGCTGAAAAACCTGCAGTGGTCCCTAAACCAATTACATGTCTCATCTATTTCAGCCCCCAGGCAGGTTATTTGTGGTAGCTTTAAAATCTCAATTAGCTCCATACAATATGTTCTTATATTCCAATAGGCTGTTGCAATTTCTTTTGTTTTGGTTTTTGACATCCCTCCCATCCACTGAAAAGCTCAAAGCCTTTCTTTTCCTATTCTCGGAATCCATTGTCCTCTACAAGAATTAAATAATTAAAAAATGGATGAACACTTATTAAACCTTTGACCCCTAAGAGTGACAAGCATCTAATTTCTCTTACAATGTCACCCCTGGATCAAACATTAAGGTCACCCAAATCAAGGAATTAATCACCCACTAAAGCTCTGGATTGTTATACTAATTCTCCTCCTTGGCTCTTTAGAAAACATGGAGAGCAGTGGGGAGATATGCATCCTGGTTTTAGGGCGCCAAGGGTTAACCTTGAAATAGATTGGTATCCCACCCAATAGAGGTTGGTGGCAGAGTACGGGAAATAACAGGCCCTTAGTTGCTGTATAACAATAAAAGCTGGATAAGCTCTGGCAGGAACAGCCCTTTGACTTATGAGCTGATGTTACCTCTCACATGATTTCTATTTTACAGCTGGTTAATTTTTTGAGAACAGTCACAATGGTCCTTAATACTGTTTTTATCAGTTGCTTTTAAAATATGTATAAATTGAAGTAGCCTGGAATCTAGGGAGAGATCCCAAAGAAAATTTAGTACAGAACAGCCTGAAAAATGTTTATCATCAATTATAGCTCACTAAAATTAGAAATAAACTTATTAAGCAAAATGTTTACAAGAAATACAAGCATGGAAATAACCATGGAAAAAATCTAACCCAAACTTTTCACAAGGAGAGAAACCTTGGATTTCGTTATTTTGACTTATAATATCTCATACACGTGTAGTATTGTTTCTTTAAAAAGTTTAATGCCTAGGGTACAGTAAAATTGGCAAAAATCATTTTCCCACATTCAGGCATAGCATTTTCAAAACTTTCTGAGAACCTACTACTCTAGGTCCCATATACCCTTTATTCCTTGGATCGCAGCGTAAGTTCTCCTTACCATCTGCTATAAATTTCTTTCAATGTTAGTATTAAGAGGGTGGTATTAAATTAAAGTTCACTTTATCATAAGGTTGTTTTCTTACAATTAAACATTCTGTGTAAATATCTAAACGACAAATTTGAGCCTCAGCAAAATGTTATCTTTAAATTTACTTCGCCACTCCTTGCCAAAGCATTCAAAAAGCGTGTGAGAGTACTTTTGTCGACTGCAGTAAAACGCAGATTTCTACAATCACCAAGTTAGGACCTTACGCACCATATTACAATTTCACCCATCCGTCATAATGAATATGTATGTAATAAGTATGTATGCATGTAACTAGCGCCATTGCGGGCTGCTTATTTTTAGCTCTCTACAGTTGTTTAGATTTTATTCCTTGTGAGTCCATACCACTGATTTTCCTCAAGGTGTAAAGCTTCCTTGTGCCCTACTGAATCCTGTCATGCTGGTCTACTCAAGGAATTTTCTCCTCTCGCTACGTTGCTATCTGCGGTACCAGTAATTCTAGCTACGCGCCATTGCCGTCATCAGCATATGAAACCTCTTCCTGTTCTAGCTTGGAATACCATCAAATCCGCTGGTATTGTTAGGAGGACCAGAACTAGACGAGGAGGAACGGCTATTACCAAAATACACCGGATTAAGCCAATAACTCCGGCACTGCGAGATAGTTAATCTTTTACTAATGCAGCCGGCATGATCGGTGAACCGAATCGAGCGTATATGCAAATCAACTCATCTGGCCATAACAACATTATCATTGCTCGTGAGCCTATGAATCCTACACTACCAACATCAAAATCCATGCGATTTTCTCTCCTTAATCTACGATCAGTGAGGAATAAGACACCCTCTCTGAAGGATCTTACCGTGGACCGTAATATCGATGTCTTTGCTGCAACTGAGACTCGGCTTGCCAAAGAAACTGATGAATTAATTATACGTGACTTGTGTCCGACCGATTATGAATTCTACAATGTTCCAAGGGTTTCTGACGTTGAGGGCGGAATCGGTGTCATACATAAGACCGTGGTTCGCCTCGAGAAGCATGGCATTGTGACCAATTTTAAATCCTTTCAATTTACGAATGTCTTACTGAAACATTCCTCGTTGTGCTTGCGCCTTATTATTGTTTATAGGTCACAAACAATGGCAGAAGGTACCTCATCATCTGTGAAATTCTTTGAATAACTGCCTACTTTCTTGGAGTCTCTAGCTATTGTACCTAGCTTTCTGTTGATTGTCAGTGACTTCAATTTGCACGTAAATGACGCTAGTGATCGATCTGCACAACGGTTTCTCCGTCTACTTGAAGCTTTTAACTTGAAGCAACACGTCTGGGTTCCCACCCACAGGAGTGGTAATACCCTAGATCTAGTCATCACCAGAAATGATGAGAGTACAGCTCGGGACCCTGATGTTTTCGATCCAGTCATATCTAACCATTACGTTATCAGCTGTTCTCTGGCACTACCTAAAGAAGCGTTCGAGCGTAAAGAAGTCAATTATCGAAAACTGAAGTCAATTGATCTCCAAGAGTTGAGAGACGACATCTCTGACTCACCCTTAATTAGCACAGTTGATAAAGCCGGTCATGATCTAGAGTATCTCATAACGCTTTACAATACTACGCTAATTGGCCTGCTCGATAAGCACGCACCCCTGAAAACGCGCACTATTACGATTCGCCCTTCAGCACCTTGGTACACTGAAGACATCCGTTAGGAGAAACAAAAAAGAAGGGCACTGGAACGACGTTGGCGAAGGACTGGACTTACGGTCGATTGCGAGCGTTTCGTTGACCAGTGTCAGGTGGTAAACGAATTTATTTTGCAGGCAAAGACGGCCTATTATTCGAGGATTATTGACGAAAACCAATATGATCCCAAACGCTTATTCTCTATTTTTGACAAGCTTCTTCATTGTAAAAGTGAACCTAAACTACCTGATTCTATGGATGATGAGTCCCTAGAAAATGCATTTGCTGATTATTTTATTGAAAAGATCACCACAATACGTGTAGAGTTGCAGGAAAAAAGGGATACTACAAATCACGCCCAAGTTGAACTGCTGTACAGTGGCCCTGGGTTTAATCACCTCAAGTCAGTATAGTGTGATGAACTGTCTGACCTGGTTCTTAGATCGACTTTGAAGTCCTGAATGCTAGATCCGATACGTGCGTCAGTCCTCAAAAACTGCTTTGTTCTGCTTCTTTCGTTTACGAAGGTTGTGAACTGTTCTTTGCAGAACTCCACGCTGACTTCAGACATGAAACGAGCCATTGTCAGGCCCTCTCTCAAGAAACCATCACTTGATTAGCAACTATATAAGAATCTCAGACCGATTTCCAACCTGATGTTTCTCTGCAAGTGCTGCGAGAAGGTAGTCGCGAGTCAATTCATTTCCCATCTGCGAGAAAATCAACTTGAAGAGACCATAGCACTGGGCCATAGCACAGAATCAGCACTTTTGCGAGTGCTTAGCGATGTGCTACGTGCTCTGGATGATGGAAAGTGTGTGATGTTAGTACTGTTGGACCTGTCGGCAGCGTTCGACACAGTGGATCATGGCTCCAACTATCGCGTCTCTCCCAGTGCAGTGGTGCTCAGGGCTCTGCCTACACTTGGTTTGAGTCTTACCTGTCCAGTCGTTCACAGTTCTTCCAAATCAGAGATACTAGTTCCTCTGATCGTCAAATGACCTGCGGTCTTCCTCAGGGGTCTGTGTCGGGCCCAATCCTATATTTGGACTTTACCTTTTTTACCTTTTACCTTTACCTTTTAAATAATCTCCGGTTAAACAACAACGAGACTGAACTCCTGGTTCTGCATGGAAAACATCGCCTTAAGCCACCATTAGATTCGATAACTGTGGGTGATACCTCTGTAGAGCCCACATATAGCGCACGGAATATTGGTGCCATCTTCGACGATGCCATGAGTTTCGAGGGACACGTCAATTATCGATGTAATACCGCTTTCTATCACATCAGAAACATTAGTCGCATACGTCCATGCCTTAGTATTAACTCAACAAAAACACTAGTGCATGTATTAGTAATGTATCGCTTAGATCATGTAATTCACTTCTTTATGGCCTACCTGATTATCTTATTCAGAGACTACAATATGTTATGAACGCAGTGGCAAAAGTGATCACTTGCAAGCAAAAGCTTGATCATGTTACACCACTATTTATTGAGCTACACTGGCTCCCCGTCCGTCAGCGTATTACTTTTAAGATTTTACTTTACACCTTCAAGGCATTCCATGGTGCGGCTCCAGAGTACTTGACTGAGCTCATCAGTCCTTATGTTCCTAGGCGAGCTCTCAGGTCTGCTGACCAACTACTGGAGCAACCAACACACAAGCTTAAATTGACTGGCCTGAGGGCTTTCTCAGTGTGCGCGCCTTACCTCTGGAACTCGGTTCCATTTGAGATTAAAAGCAGCGCATCTGTCTCCAATTTTAAAGCTAAGCTTAAGACCAATTTTTTTCAACAAGCATATTTTTAGACTTTAATTTTTTATTTAATTATAGGTTATGATAATTTGACACTGTAAAGCGCCTTTCGACGTTAGGAAAATACGCTATAAAAAATAAATAATTATTATTATTAATATCAGATGGAATCACTAAGTCAGCAGTGAAGTAGTTTTTGAACTAGTTAGTGAGGAATTAAGTGGAAAAGAGAAGTAAATGGAGTCGGATTCGCAGTTTTGACTGTGTAATCAGGACGAGTGACAACGGCTGAGACAAGGCACCTATGTTGCACCAAGTGTCAACGAGCTGCCCTGATATGAAGACGCTCTCGAATATGGTAGTATTAATCGCCAAATGTGACAGCTTGCAGACAATCGACCAAACAAAAATAGCTTTAAACAAAAGTTTACAGAAGTAAACTGTCGTTCGAAATTAATCAAATTATTGTTGGAAGTATTGTAAATACGCCTAATTAGCCAATTAAAGGGAAACTGATAAGTCCTCAAAATAGTTAATACTTTATGGCAAATGCTGAAAAACGCACTATGATCCTAAACTTAACGAAGAGATACGTTCCTGATTACCACCGGCCCTAAATATAACCACCAACCGTCAAAGATCCCGAAAATTGAATTGTTAACCGTCAAAATCGGAAAGAATTAAACGTCTGTCGACACACCTCCCCCCCCCCCCCCCACTTACCCACCCATTTAGATCTTGATTTAATGGTCTTAATTATGACGGTCTACTTTCAAATAAGTACCTTTTTAAAAGGACTTTTTGGTTTTTTTCTATGATAAAATATATTATTTGAGAAGTGCTCCAAACCTCACGGAAAGGCATTAGAACGCATTTGAATTTTCAAATTTTTCGAGGGAGGAGGCCTCTGCAATTTAATTAGAAATCCATATCTCTGAGGTTCTGTTCTGGTTTCCTTTCCAGTCCCTTTATGATTAAGCTACAGAAAAGAAAAAACCCATCTGTTTAACAGGCCGTTACAATTGGCTAGAACCTAATAAAGAACCAATGAACCCAAGTTCTGTCAGACAGATGGAGGCTGGAAGTCTATTGTATCACCCAGTTGCGCAACGTTTTATTGTAAAGTAAAAACAGATTCGAGTTGATGCAGCACATACAACTTGAGAGCGACTTAAATGTGAGACTTAAAGCGCAAGCAAAGCTAAACTTCACTAAGTGCTTCAGCCATTCATCATGCCTGCTGATTTCAAGCGCCATCTCATTTTCGTACTCTTGCCTTCTTTTTTCACAGCAGCTAACTGTTCTCCAGGTAAATGTTTTATTATATCCTTTGTTTCGTTCACATCTTTATTACATTTTTCCTTATTCCATTATTACTCCCAGATTCCTTCTGCCCTAGATGAGGCGGGCCTTTATAATTCTACTATAGTAGAAATGAAAACTAATGACGCGCACTACGTTTTTCCATATGCCGTTTTTCCCAAAACGTCAAAACGATTACATCTCCAAGCAATTAGATATTTTATACATGAAACCCATTTTTTATCTTCATGCAATCACTTATACCGTTTGAATGTAAAGTAAATTTCAATCAGTTTCTGTAATCTCACATCAGTCACATTGTACAAAAATTTCACCGGAAAATCTTTATGGCAGTGTGTGCTGAGAAAACATATTTTATAAGTTGCATTTCCGCGTACTATGTTTTACTGTCTGTTGAATAATATTTCTAATTCTCGTCCTTGTTTCAATTTATTCAATCCTTTCTTATTCGTGTAATTCTTAAAATAAGCTACAATATTTTACCATAATTCTCGTTGTCTTCATGATCATTCGATCTTTCTCGTTTAGGACAAAAAAAATATGACCTCGATCAATACAAAACCTTATTAATATGCGAGCCCAAAACAACAAAGAGAAGGTTGCTATAAAATAAACAGAAAAGGAATTTGAAAATAATTCATTTGAGAATCTTTGAATCCATCCATTTTTTTAGCCAGCCTAATCTGGGGTGATGGCTCTTTACGGTAAACGGTATAATTTGTGTTATTTTAGGGCTATCAGTTGCGATTAAAAATTGCCTCTCAATATGCAAATACCTAAACGGTCTTCAAAAGCATTTAATTTCTTATTTACCTTCGAACATAGAGATGCTTATCAACAAGCAGAGCGAGTAGGTTCATGCGAAAATTTAAAGCTACCGCTTGTTCAGAGCTGTTTTCCTCAAAATTGCATCAATATTTTTTGTGCAGTAGGATAGACGTTGAACGTTCAATGTAGTTGAGCAAATCAAGTTGGTGTCGATTACAGCAAAAGATAGAGAAGAAGCTCGTCTGTTGAAATGACATGGTGAGATGTTAACTGACTAGCTGTCAGAAAAACACAACAGAGGGATGAATATCTTCCAATTATTAAGGTGTTAGTTAATTAACTTCTTTTTCAATTGGTTACCATCTTTTAAGCTGGGTAAACAACACCAGGATACACTTTCATACAAGCGTTTATTCGACTATTATCCTCTTGTAACAGTAATGAGAGTTTTATTAAGTGAGTATGGCAAAAGCAGTTCAGGTATGACTTTTCAACACATTTTCATGGTACGGTAATTGGGCTAAGTCGTGTCATATTGAGCGCGAAAGTTCTTTTTTTCTTTTGCAAGAACATGTGCCGAAAACCCTTGCAAGAACAACGCCACTTGTCAAAGCAGTTTTTCAGACAAACTTTATCAATGTCTATGTCCTGCTGGATACAAAGGTCCGAGGTGCCAAACAGGTAAACAAAAAAAATCCTCTATATCTTTCAAGTGAGATCTTCAATTCAATTATTAAGAAGCATACAAGTCGTACACTAACTGCATGAACATGTGTCATTTACATCGTCATTTCTAAGCAACAGAAAAGGCAACGAAAGAGAGAGTGAAAGAGAGAGACACACACAGGAAAGTAAGCTGATATAAAAAAGAGCAGAACGATTTACCATTCTTCAAACACAAATGCATCACACACTTAGAGAGCCATCAGTTAGTTAGCAACTTTAAAACAGGTTGGAAATAATTGATATCAGTGTTAATCAGACGCTCTACCGATGTCTCTTCTTTTCAAGGATATGAAGTAATGTACATGATGCCAAAGAAACTCCTTTAGAAAAAGATCAAAGGCTCTTGTGAGAAAACTCGTGAATGCATGTAGATAGGCTTCCAGCCGTGGAAGTGTATGTTTTGTTAGCAAGAGACACATGGGGGTAGAGGTGTTGGGACGGACGGCTAAAAAGTGTCTTATAAGGATCTGTTTTTATAGTGTTTGAGTAACTTTGAGTATTCCTATTCGCAGAACGCCCATGATAAGAAGCTGTTGAATGTCCCGCATTCGTTCGTTCTACTCTTGTTTGCTATGTTTCATTCTTGTGTTGTACAAGTGTTACCTTTCCGGGAAGGGGACTAACGGGATGCTCGTCGAAAATTTTGAATTTATTCCTGAACGATACCAATGTAGGCGTGGGTCACGCATTCTTTTTACTCCTGAGAGAAAAATCTGGCTTAAAAATGATTCTTTTTTCCATGTTTCTTCGCGTGCAACCAAAAACGAAACCTTGAACGCTGAAAATGTTGGCGCGAGACCAAAATCTGAAATCTACACCCCTAAGCGAGAGGACGGGTATCCCCGTTTGTTTCGTATGGGAGTCCTACCCCCGGGATTGGTTTTTCTTCTAAGACAGTCATTTTTTTGGAAGAAACGAGGGGAATGAGGTGTCTCAATTGTGCATAGGGCGTTACCCATCCACAGATTTTTGCTGTGTTGTATATCAGTTCTCCATTTTCCGAGTGGCTGTAGAATCCGTGTTCCTTAGTGCTAACCGATTTTCGAGTCTTCTCGATTAACTGTGATTGCGTAGGAAAATGAAATTCAAGTTTTATTTTGGTTTTTCTTTATGCTGTAAAAAGCCGAAATCGGACTTTCAATTTCGTTTTTTAATTTTCTCCGCTAGGAAGGAAATGAAATTCAAATTCACTTTATGCTCTCTGCTTTTCTGTTTTCTATAGCTCTTAAAAAAAAAAAAAAAAAAAAAAAAAAAAAAAGGATCAACTCTTAGAAAAATCTGATATTAACATTCTTTTTCGTTTTTCGCTTTCGAGTGGAATTTGGGAAACGCGTTACAAGTCGTTTTCGTTTTCGGTTTGTAGCATTAAAACTGACCATCGATAATAAGGCGGGAATATTAGAGAAAATTTCGTGAAATTGAATATGAAGTTTTTTGTCCTTGTTTGTTAGACATTTGGCAATTTCTGCAGAAAATTGATGATTGATCAAGTTACTATTATTAACATTACACAGAAATTTCCTATAAACACAACATCCAGTTACAGTTTATTAGATCCAAACTTTATGTGTTGTTTACCCAACTGATCTAACACTTTCATCAAGAAACTAAAATCAACGTTGAATGAACAATAGCATCTTCGGGTTGAAGGTGACTACAAAGTATTTCATCCCAAACTCTAATCATAAGAAAACTAAGTCAACATGTTAGATATGTTCAGAAACGAAAATTTTCCAACACAAGTAACTTTCCAAAGATGACATTGTGATGAACTCTTTCAACCGAACCATTGTTTTTCCCAATGCATCTTTGATCACCATATAGCAGCTAAATCTTTCAGTTTTGTAACTGCTTCCCTTCTTATTCTAGACAAGAGCTTTAATTTATGTGACAATTTCGCAAGAGGAGCTTCTGAAAGTACTACCGAAACATCAGAATTTTTTAAACCATTTTGAAATGGTTGCGACTGAACTAAATCGTAACATCCTTGACGAATTTTTGAAGTTGAAAATTTTCCAACATAAGTAACTTTTCTAAGATGACATCGTCATTACTTCCTTTAATTTAACCGATCATTTTTTCTAGTACATCTTTGAACACCATAAAGCGACTAAATTTTTCGGTTTTTGTCACTGCCTCCTTGCTTATTCCGGACAGAAAACTTAACTAAAGTCACAATTTCACAAGAGGAGCTTCTGGAAGTACTACCGCAATGATCACATTTTGTAATAAGACTTGACTTGCCCCATATCTACAGCATTCTCCACGACCGCCGTCAGGGAATCAAAGATAGGGTAGTCGATATCTTGATATTGGAAGTTGTACTCCGAACTATTTGGCGAGGACACTTTAGTCATATCATTCATAAAGATGGTTTCACCGTCTTTAGCAAGGATGAGTCGTTGCAACTTGACGGCAGTTTTGCTCTCCTGTCTTTCCACAAAGAGCTGTCGTTTGGCGCGAGAGAAGCAAATACGACGATAGTTGGCAGATGAACACTAAAGTGTGAGATTAAAGTAATCTAACGTATTCGAGCGATTTCGTTTCAGTGATGTCACTTCGTAAACATATGCAATCAGATGACCTGGTGGAGTTCCCGAGTCAATTTTGGATGTCTCCTAGGTGAGCTTCCACAAGGACTACTCGCAGTTTGAAAACCTTCAACTGACATTCGTTTTGAACTAGTCACTAATGCGACAGGAAAGTCGTTTCGAGGCTGATATTTCTTTCCAGTGGATGTAAGAACAGATCTTTTCGATCTTTTTTCTTTCTTTTTTCGATCACCCTTCTCCTTTGAATAATTCACGGGCTCTTTCTGGCTATTGCAACTCCTCTGTTCCTTCGCCGACATCGCGTTCTTGCTACACTACCTATCAAACACTTCAACTTGTTTTTCTTTCAGTTAGTAAACATGTTGACATTTACTCGTAATGGAATTGGTCCTTTTTCCGAGTAGCCTATTGGGTGATTGTCGTCTTAATTGTGATTGGATAATTTCGATCCATCGAAACATCAAGCTCTTCACCAGGTTGAAGGAAGCTAAGCGGGTTATAATTTCCAATTTTGCTCAAAACTGGTTGCTAATTATTACGATGTGGGTGTGTTTAAACAGTAAATGAACATTTTGTATCTATAATATGAGACCTCATTGAAAAAGACAGCAAAAACCATGTAATTAAAAAAATTAAGTACCAAATATTTCGACAAGTAACTTTTGTTTGCATTCAATGTGGATATTGCTCTTGGGAAGGAAACGGACTAGATAATTAAAAGACTGACTTGTATATTTTATGATGATTTATGTGTTGTTCCAAAAATATTCATGCTCCTCCAATAGGAGATTTTTTCGGTTTGAACCCGCCTTCCTCCCCCCACAAATCCTACGTTAGCTTAAAACTTTCCTATCTGGGTTTTGAGAACCCCCTCTTCATCACAATTTAAAATGATCTTCCATGGGTAAGGAGGGGGGGAGGGGAGGGTGTGATAAGGGTATCTTCTGGAAACAAGCAAAGAGATGTACAGCTTAAATACGGAGTTAACACAATGTTTGAATGTTTCATTCATTGTTCAATAAATACTGATTGTTATACATGTAATAAAACACATTCAAACTTTTCATTTTTTATACTCCTGAAGTTTACCAATGAATGAAAAAATATACATCAAAATATTTGGCTTTGTAAAGTCAATATTACAACAGAGTATCAGTAATAATTTTTCAAGGGATTATGCAAGTTGTATAAATACATAATTATAGAGTATTTTTGTATCTAAACCTTTAATGCTTATTCGCAGAGCTCTGTCTTTGTTTATGCACGTATACATCTGTCCTAAATGACTAACTGATGAAAAAATGTAGGCTTGTGACATACAAGATTGTAGATTTTGTGTGATCTTCCACCAGAGACTGTACACTGTGCCAAGGTGTACTGTTTTGTATTTGATAAAACTCTTCAACACCCTCAGTGATATGTTGGCCATAAAAAGAATTATATTGTGGAAGGATGAAGTATGTTAGTTCATCATCAGTACAGCTTATAATTAAGGTAAAAAAAAATATGTACAGTATGGTTCATGTTAAGTTCAGTCATTGCAGGATGTTGGTGTTTCAGGTATTCAAATTTGTTTGTGTCCAGGTTTTAGTGTTACAGTTTTGAACAAAACCTCACTGTATTTAATACATGCTCTTGTATACAGGTATGCCATCAACATGTACTCCTTGTTGGGAATATAACAGATTAGATGCATGGTTTACAATGTAGTTGTACCACCTATAGGTGGGAGACATCAACTTGTGAAGCTGTGACAATGCAGTTATTATTGACAGCTACTGTGGTAGGTTGGTGAAATACACTGTATCAAACAGCCTTGTCAAAGTAGACTTTGTAAAAATATTAGGTAGCAAAGAACAGCTGGTCTTGTGGACCGGAATATCTATTAGATGTGCATGGTATTTGATACCCTTAGTTATCCATCTGCCATGGTGAATACAGTTCCGTTTTGCATGAATCCACATACCAGAATTAATCAATGAAACCAAGAGGGGTACATGCGCTGTAGATATATCATTTAGATTAAAAAAAATAAACCCTGAAAATTATAGAAAAAAGATATCCACTTCCAAATAACTGAATAATATTTAAAAATTTACTCTTAACATTGCATCGAGAAGGCTCTCTGCCACGGAGGGGCATAATGAAATTAAAAAATTACTTACTTCAAAGGGATCTCCATTAAATAGAGGGGGGGATATTGAAATTCCCGGGAAGAAATGTGCTTATTACGCAGAAAATGATAGTCCTGAAAGGAATTTTGAAGACATTATTAATTTGCACAGACTCATAACTATGATTAGTCAAAATGAATTTCTGAAGGCTATTTTTTCTTTGTTGGCATCATTAGCACAGTCAAAAAATCTAAGTATTAAGTAACTAAGTTTAAATAATTTTTCATTAAACTGCTGGCCAGAGCTAGTGTAGCAATTAGCAAGTATTAGTAAGTTTAAATAATTTTTTTATCAAACTGCTGGTTAGACAGCCAGTGTAACAATTAGCCTCATAAAGAGATATCACAAAATAATAATTATGGTCTTCAGTGCGCTTCCAGAAACTGTAAAATTTTAGAATGTTGCTGGCAATAAAAGTCTATGTATGGACTTGAAATTTTTATTAGACTAAGTACTTTATCAAGGTTACCAATAGTAACATTCTTCACAAAGCTGTGAAGGACATCTAAATTGGCTTATGATCACTGTAGTATGACTCAAGTGTACCAGCCGATTTTACAAGATGTGATATATTTGTATAAATGTGATCTATCAGAGTATGGTAGTCTGTAGTATACTGGTTAATCAACTGTGTATATCCTCTTTCTTCGATTAAATATTTTGAAAGATCTTTTTGTTCTGTAGTCTGTTCTGTAGACATCGTTCACACTGTTTTATAACTAAGTTAATCAGTGACATCGGACACTGCGTTTTGTTCGACATATTCTTGTTTAACGGTTTGATCACTGCGTTTTTTTTTGTAATAATATCCTGATTTCTTTTTAAGAGTTTCAATGTTTTTCGATTGAGCGAGTTGATGTATGAGTGATTCCTACAAAATAAACACGTTTAACGGAGTTTCCAAAACTATTATTATATGGAACCCAACGTGGGGCCCTGAGCTCCTCGACGAATAAGACAATCATGACGACTGAAGAAAAAAAAGAAAGATTAACACGATTGCGAGCGATCCGTGGAGCACAACGTGCTATTGTTACCAAAAACATGAGTAAGGTAACCGACATTGTAGAAGATGAATTATTTACGTTTTCATCTAGCGAACAAGTTCATAAATTGGAGGTCATAAGTCGATTGCTGGAAGCAAAATTGAAGACTATCGAAGACGTCGACCATGAAGTTTTATCACTGTGTAACGTCGACGAAATTCCACAGGAGATCGAAGGATCTGAGAGGCATGTGGAGAAAGTTATCACATGCCAGAAGGAAATAAGCGATGTTTCTCAACCGGCTGCTGGAGTTACGCAAGAACCTCCTAACCCACTTGCGGGATTAATTCAAGCGCTACCAGGAGGCGTGTCGCCGTCGGTTCCAAGTCAAATCAAGGCAAAACAAGCGAAACTTGTTCTCCCTAAATTTCGCGGTGATGTCACGACCTGGATGGGATTTTGGGACTCGTACAAGTCTGCAATGCATGACAACGTAAGTCTCTCGAAAATCGATAAAATTCAACTATTTGAGATCGCTATTGGAAGGTGCCGCCAGCCGAGCCATTCCAGGTCTTGCTTTATCAAGCGACAGCTATGGACAACTATTTCCGCCGTGGAAATACTCGAACAACGATTTGGCAAAATACAACAGATCATCTCCGCATACATGGAAGAAATTTTAAAATTACAACCGTGCCTAACGGATCGTCCATCGTCTCTTCGATTTCTCTACGATAAATTAAGCGTACATGTGGGAGGACTTTCCTCTCTGGGAGTGTCGTCCCAGGAATATGGCAGTCTGTTAATTCCAATCATAATGTCTAAACTTCCCAACGAAATACGGCTGGAGATTGCACTAAAATCGACCAATGAGGTATAGAAAATCGATGAGTTGCTAGACACAATCAAAGGAGAAGTCGAAGCGCGTGAAGCCAGTGAGGCTGTCAAAACACAGGAAGTCCCGTTACGAAAACCGCCAAACCCGGGTTCGAATTCTTCAAAATCGATTCCCATAGCGAATAAACTATTTACGGCGGAAAGCAAAGAATTTCAGTTTCGATGTGTTTACTGCAATGGAGAACATTATTCAGCCTCCTCTACGGATACGGATGTTCAACAAACGAAAGAACGAGGAGACATTCTTCAAAGGAATGATCAATGTTTTATTTGCCTCAAAACTGGCCATGATGCGAAGAATTGTTTCAAAACAAAGAGATGCCGACACTGTGATGAAAAGCATCACCAATCGATTTGCACAAGAATAGATAAGCCCACAGAAGAACAAAGAAGGCCAAACGGAAACGGCATCCCGAGAGGAAAGCCGAACGAGTACGTGACTGTTAGTACGACCACAACTGCGAAGTCTACTACCAAGGCAATTGTACTTATAAAAACAGCAAGTTGCATGGCAGTCAACGGATCAAATTCAATTGCTGTACGTGTGCTTTTCGACAATGGAAGTCAACGATCGTATGTCTCATCGAGTGATATGCACATCAACACCTTCGGAGACACGAGTTACCGGAAACGGAAATGCAATGTGGTAAAACTGTGTTTACAAAAACCCGAAATCATGAGGAAGTAGAATTGTATGCAGTGAACTTCCCGGTAATCTGTTCGCCTCTGCCAAGCAGAGTCAATATAGCTGACTATGTCAATTTAGAAGGCCTGGAATTGGCAGACAACTTCACCACCTAATTAATTGATGTCCTGATTGGATCCGACTATTACTGGGACTTTGTGTCGGGAGATTCCATTAAAGGCGACCAGGGTCCGACTGCAGTCTACAGCAAATTTGGATGGTGGTTGTCCGGACCAATACACAATCAATCATCCAACAGTGTTGTATCCCCCAACTTGATTATTTCCGGTAGATGTAATTCGATGTTTGGGGAGCAAGGTGACTAATTAGTGGAGAGCTTGAAGAAATTCTGGGCGTCGGAGAATGTTGGAATAACTACACAGGATCAATCACTACATGCAGATATGAAAGCCAGAAATTCACTTCAATGGTCACAACTACGAGATGGGATTACCATGGAAAGAGGATTTGCAACCTTCCATGAATAGTTACCGATTGAGCGAAACCCGACTGCGAACACTGCATTTCAGGTTGAAAAAGGATCCAGATTTATTGAGGGACTATGACAAAATTATCCGAGAACAAGAGCATACCGGAATCGTTGAGAGATTATAAGTCTCGTGCGAACCATACCTAAGTTTCTCTTAAGTGAATATTGCAAAAGTAGTTCATGTGCATGTGCAAATTTTCAACACACTTGCATAATACGCTGTCTAGCTAAGTCGTGTTATATTGAACATAAAAGCTATTGTTTAATCTCTCTTTCTCTCTTTTGCAAAAATATGTGTGCTGAAAATCCTTGCGAGAGCAACACCACTTGTCAAAGCAAATCTGCAGACAAACCTTATCACTGTCTGTGTTCTGCTGGATGTAAAGGTTCGAGATGCCAAACAGCTAAACAAAAATCATCTCAAGTTATCCTCAATTCAATTTTTAAGAATTATGCAAGTTGTACACTAACTGCGTGAACACGTGTCATTTACATCGTTATTTCTAAGCAACAAAAAGCGAAAAAAAAAGAGAGTGAATGAAGGGGATGGTGTTTTCTTAAATCTGAAACTGGCGTCTAAGATTTGAAAAGTAACTCAGATTGTGAATAAGTAGATTACAAACTAGAATGAACCTACCAACGGATACATTTGATGCAGCATTAACCAGATTAAAAAGAGAAGCAAATGATTACTTGCAGTTCACCTAACCAACTAATTCGTTGTCTTCGGACATCGATGAGTGTGCCAAAGGTATTCACAATTTCAGTCCCCATGCCTTTTGAAACGATACGATTGAAGGGCCCGGAAAACCTGGGAATGGCCGAGAGTGCAAAGATACGTGCAAGTGTTATCTTTTGTAACATTAAGCTGAGAGAGGCTCCTATGAAAGAAATTTCTCATGAAAATGTCAACGCACTATAGTACTATAATGTGCAAAGCAAAGAACATAAACAGCGCGCGAATTCACAAATAGATGAAATCAGACAACTCTAATGATGAGAGAGAAGAGTAATTCGATAGTTAATACCATTCAATTCGGAGATAAAAAAAGAGCACAATGGTTTAGTAGTTATAATGTTGAAAGAATCCGTCAGAAATGAAAATTATGACGGCGATGACGATGATAATGACTACGTCATTTACGGTGATGGAGATATTGAAAGTGTTTATAATTTCTTTTGTCAAAGAAATTGCATTCAAAATCCTTGTAAGAACAACGCTACTTGTCAAAGGGTGGAAAAAAAGGGTTAGGGTTATCGGTTTCTGTGACCTGTTGCATTTAAAAATTCACATTGTTAAACAGGTGGACAAGGCTTCTGTGTTTTCTTAAGAGCTTCCTATCAACACCTATGATGAAAGAATCGTATCTTTTTAAATGATCATTCAACTTTTTGATCTCCAGAACAAGTTCGATTGTTTCACATCTTCACCAATGACAACAACACCTTAAGAGAATTGCTTCGATTTACAACTGACTAGAAAATCATGCACGACTGTTCATCCGCAAGCAAACACACATTTAATTGTAGCTCCAATACTTTACCTAAAACTAAGTAAATAAATCATTAAATAAATAAACAAATATAACTTCTTCATGGCCCAATACTTTCGTGACCAATTGAGTGGCCGTAACGTACTCGATGCAGAGGAAATAGACAAGTGGCGGGTAGGTAAAACTACCTTCTCTAATTTGTGACAACTGTGATCGTTGCTGCTGTTTGATTCCATTAATTTCATTTTTCTTACAGAGGACTTTAAGGTGGTAAAATAAAAAATCAAGGATATTTTCAGTTTCTGCATGTCTTTTTGTTTGCTTGTTTGTTCCCGGCGTTTGTTTGTTTGTTTGTTTTTTTTTCCTTTCCTTTTCCTTTTTTTTCCTTTTTTCTTTTTTTTTTTTGATTTGTTTCGTTTGCCTGAAAACATTGTTCGTAAACCAAATAGGCAGGATGAACCATCAACTTCACTTAATTGTAAAGTTATGAGAGCCGCCTTTAAAAACTTTTTCCAGGCTTTAGAATAAAGACTGGAAAGTATAGGAGCTCCGCTTTAAGGTGAGGCTAAATATTTGTATCAACTTTTATCGAGTTTTGAGGTTACGAGAAAATGGAAATATTATTCGATTTAATGAGACTAGTTCCAAAGACTTCCTTTTCATTTAGGGGATTGAAGCATACATACACACTGCTGATCAGAGTAAAATGAAATACCCCGAGATAAATGTCTATGATAAGTACAACAGAAATTCCAATTACATAGAGTCAGTCTTATAATGTAGTAATTCGAGCGGACTAAAATTTAACAGAAGTTTCACTTTCTAACTGAAAAGAAACTTAATTAGTGATTGCCTTTGCATTCCCATGAGTAAATCTCTCAAACCACATTCATTTTTGCGTGTTTGGCCATTGCCATAACGTACTACGTTGGCTTACCGTTGATAAAAATGAAAATTCTTCTAACGGACTTGCTTACAAAAGGTTGGGTTTTTTATTTTATTTCTAATACTCCTGTTGGCAAACATGATAGATTTGGTAGTTACTTAAACGATGAATGACCTAAAACGACCTAAAATGACCTTAAATGACCTGAGGTGACCTTGGGTGATTTCCAAAATGACCTTAAACGACCTAAAATGACCTTGGGTGATATCTAAATTGTCTTAAAATGACCTAAAATGACCTCGAGTTTGCGGCGCCGACAAAATTAGAAATTTTGCGTAGGCTCCTCTAAAGTTTTTTTTTTTATGCCTAAAAATACCAAGTAGTTACTTTCATGGCCTGTCAAAGGAGTGTCGTGTAGTGCCACTTGGCGACACAATCCACTGTTGCTTCTTCATAGAGGAAGTCAGCATCCATCGAACGAATTTGAAACATTGTGGCAAGTCGCCCAAAAGTCCTTTTTTCTCCTACTTTCATATTTTGTAGCCCAATATGTTCTTATAATAATGGTGTAGTATTTTTTTTATAAATTTATTGGAGTTTTCGAGAAATGACTTTTTTCGTTCGACTGCTTAAATATGCACATTTTCACCGTGAATATTACCCGAGTTGTGTGACCTCATGTGACGAATGTACTAGACCTACGGTATTTCTGAGAACTTAGTCCTTTGTTTTATCATCTTAACTTAATCCCCTGTTGTTATTGAAGCTGGCAAAGAAATATTTGTTTTTTGGTGAATATTTTTGTCCAACATACTTCTCCTATGTCCAAAAGTAGCATCAAAACAAAGACAGTTTTAACAATGACCAATATGACAGAATCTACTGACCTTCAAGCTTTTAAAAGACCAAAGGATGGTTATTAAGTTACTGTAAAAATTTTCTTTTGTATTTGTGTTGTTCTACCTTGACACGAACTCAAAGTCCGCCAAAATTTACTTCAAAGCGACTATGAAATATACATGGTGCGCCAACGTGTCGCTACCGTAAACCGGCATAAATCATTACAATTTGTAAAGAAGTCTAACATAAGACTCTCACCTTGTTTATTTATGATTTTATTAGCCGTTTCGATTATTATATTACGCCTGGGTATTACTTTTTGAGAGTAGCCCAGGTTTTGCGTTGTGTTTTCCCCTCCCTCATTTATATCATAAGCTAGTCACGCAATAATTGATACCGACACAAGTGAATATTTAGCATGTGTAAAGATTTTTGTTTACGTTGAATTCTGTGCTCTCTTCACTAACCGTTGTTTTAGCGGCAGTGCAACAGTTAAAAGCGGATTGTTGCTTCAACGCTACTGAAATTTTTTAGTATTCAGACAGGCAAGCAAAACGTGATGCTCTGGGAATAAAACTAGGGGCCTTTTACATGATATCCGAGTGAGTTTTGTACAAGAATGAGTTCATACAGGTTGCCATATAATAACCAGCGTAAAATTTATTCGAAACGAGTCATTTCTGAGTGAGGTTTTCATTACAGAACGAAACGCTCATTCCGGACGACCTTTTCTACCTGCGCAATGTAAACGCGGCACGGCTCTCGTGAAGGAAATGGAATCCGCTTTCGAAAGTTTGACGATTCGCGCTTTCGGTTAACTCACGTTGTGGAGCGCAGAACTGGTGTGCAGGCGGTGCCAACACCCAGGGTCGTAAAATAATTAAGACCGAGCGACCAGTGGCTGCCTTTTCTATGACAAAGGCTACTTATTAGACATTCTAGTCTCCTCGGGGAAGGAAGATAAGCCCTAAGCTCCGTCCCCATTCTCTTCTCTGAAATGGTTAACAGGGGACGTTGAAGAACCAACGCGCTTCTCGCAAAGAGTAGGGAACTTAGCTCCCGGTGTTGTGGTCTTCCCTTGTCATTGTTTACATAGGCCCCCATGTAAAAACCAGCTCTGAGCTAAACTGGACTAGCCTGTCTAAATATCGCAAATACATATACACATAATGTTATTATGAAACGTTTGGAAATAATTCTTACTATTAAATACGAATAACACTTAATTATAAATCACCTTGTGATCCAAATGCAGTGGATATCATGTCACAAAACAGCAATTGATGGACACGGTTGAAAACGGAATACATGATACAAGACTCATTAGAAACGTTCCCTGATAATCTGAACCTAAATAAAGTTCTGTAACCAATGGTTTCGTTTTAAATAGTTTTGACATTTGCCTTAGGCCATGAGAAGCCGCGAGCACTATGTTCTCTCTTTATCATTATTTATTAATGTTTATTTAATATATTTTTTTAGCGACCAGTGGTATTCCTTAGTTCCTATTAAAAAAATTCCGATACCATCACAAAGTAACCTCTGGAACCCAGAGTTTGCTTTAGGACTGCTTACCCTATACATGATTTCCTCTCCGGTTCTTTTTCACTTGTGCGTGGTTAAGGAAAATTCGCTTTAAAAGACAAAACGAGGAAATTCTATCAATTAACCAATAGCTTCTCGAACTCCCTGTATAAATATACATATCAATATTTCCGACTCAGAACGTCATTTGTCTTTTGTGTACAAAGAGAAATATTTTTGTCCTGGTTAGATTACTTTTTGCTTGAATAAATGTTTGAACAGTGATAATTATTTTTGGTATTTCTCTTGTACGCCATCGTGGATAACACTGTTCATAACGATTTTGGACATGTTTATGCTACTACAATTGTTTTTTCGGCCGAAGACGTTTGAATGGTTCTGATACAAAGCTCGAGCAGAAATTGTACTTACCGTGGCGTAGTTTTTTCAACATCTTGAGGCTGTCACTTATAGGACCAATCACAGCAAAAAATTCAGACGATACTTTAAAGATTCGACACAGACTGCAGCAACAATAAAAACGCTTTCCAAACTATTTTGTGTTTTCCAAAATAGCGTTTTCCGCCAAAAATGGCTTATTTAGGAGTAAAATTAGTGTCAATTCCGCAAAAATACGTTGAATAACACCTTTTTTTTAAAGACCTAGAGGGAGGATGACCTCAAAGTAGCACTATCTAGGCAGAAAGCACGGAAATGTCTCATAAATGATAGCACCAGAAAGACTTCGATTTTCACGGAGGAAGGAAAAGAGTCGTTTCAAAAGGGCAAAACTTTGTTTAATTCCACGGACAGTTAAATGTCAAGGCATTTTACCCATACAAATATTCCATTTTCCACTGCATGGTCTGTTAAACATGGTGAAAGTGCCCAAAATTATCTGAACGTTTAATATATGAACAATAAAGTCTATGATTTTAACATAATATTTAAAAAATCTGATAACCTGGTTTATTTAAAATTCTGCATTGGATAACGTCAAATGCAGCAGAAATTCTGCGCGATGTAACGTCAAGCGCTGCAGAAATTCTGCTCGATGAAACGTCAAGTGCTGCAGAAATTCTGCACGATGTAACGTCAAGTGCTGCAGAAATTCTGCACGGTGTACCGTCAAGTGCTGCAGAAATTCTGCACGATGTAACGTCAAGTGCTGCAGAAATTCTGCACGATGTAACGTCAAGTGTTGCAGAAATTCTGCACGGTGTAACGTCAAGTGCTGCAGAAACTCTGCACGATTTACCGTCAAGTGCTGCAGAAATTCTGCACGCTGTAACGTCAAGTGTTGCAGAAATTCTGCACGGTGTAACGTCAAGTGCTGTAGAAATTCTGCACGATGAAACGTCAAGTGCTGCACAAATTCTGCAGGGTGTAACGTCAAGTGTTGCAGAAATTCTGCACGATGAAACGTCAAGTGCTGCAGAAATTCTGCACGATGTACCGTCAAGTGCTGCAGAAATTCTGCACGCTGTAACGTCAAGTGTTGCAGAAATTCTGCACGCTGTAACGTCAAGTGCTGCAGAAATTCTGCACCATGTTACGTGTAGTGTTGAAGAAATTCTGCAGTAGTTTCAGATAGGAAATTTTAAGGGTCCTAATCTATACCGTCATTTTCAACTCTAGTTTTTTAATGTTTTTCTATATACGTCAACAATACTCTTCATCCTGACGCTTTTTCCATGCTTGCTTTTAAATAAAACAAGTGAAATGAACCTCACGATTGGAATCTAAGGGCTCCCAACGGGACCCATAGCTTTAATGAGTAGGTAATTCAAATTACAAATCAGACTTACACTCAAAAAAAATTTTTGATAACATAAACTTTGTCAATTGAATTGTTTACTAACTAGTAGATTGTCATTGACATATAAACTAGGAAGATACAAGACTACAAATTTTAGTCTCTATCGCTGCCTGTTCGGAAGGCAAAGCGATACTGTCTATCCTAACTGCGCTTCGCCCTTTCCTCAACGCAGCCACCATTGCATAGCCATTGGGGGTTCCAGCATCAATAACCACGTCCCCTTCTCTGGAGAGGTTTTCTACAAGCCATGTGTAGCCTTGTGCTGGGAATGAATTCAGGAAAATCAAATTTTCCTTACTGGCGGACAAATGTCTCGAGGTTATTTGCCTTGAGACAGACCAGTGTCCAACTACAAAGGTTTCCAAGGCTTCCTGTAAATACGGACCTAAAAAAATTAAAATGAGTATCAACAATATGATATATGCGTATTATACACTTACTAATTTCTTTCGACACTGCTGGAACGTTTTAATTCACCAAACCTTATTATAAATTGTGCATGTAATACGCTCTCAAGGAGAAAGTTTAAAACAAGTTCAGATTATAGAATCATGATATATATTTTTGTTAACTCTACAAGTACATCAAATAATTCAATTCTGTTGACTATGAGGTTTTTAAAACTTTCTTCTGAGGACAGTTGTTTAATTCTAGAAGTATCTTACTTTGTGCTGTAGTTGGAGGTTTATTTTGGACGTAAAAGTAGCCATGCTGTGCCAGAGTAGCGCCCTCTTTTAGCATTTTTTCTTTTAGATTTTTTACACCTTCAACCATTGTAAATAAAACAATGTTAAATGATGTAAGCTTGCAGAAATTAATGCGGGAAACAGTGCTAATTACATCATCAGCATTCTGTGAAGAGAAAAATATGAGTCGTAATAAGTAAATGCAAACAACTAAAAGTTATCCACAAAAAACAGGATTTGATTAGGATTGTAGTAAAATCCTGCATGTATTCGTTAAAGGCGATTTTTCCGTGCCGTTCTCAGCCTAACTGGAACGTAACATGATTTTTTATCATAAAAATGAAGTAAATGTTCATATTAAGTTCATTTAACTTAACTTATAACATTTCCCGGTTAAAATGAAACTTTTCGGAAAATTAAAACAACGGAAGGCGACAAGAAACATAACGTCTTATGCTAACAAGGGCAATTAAAATAACAAGGGCAATTAAAATAACAATGCCTCGTCACTTAATTCATTTCTTTCCAAGTCACTCGATAGTCGAACGGTTGCGGGAGAGTCTCACCTAGATTTTTATCTTACCTCGCACTGCTCCCCTGCTTCACCTATGGTTAAAAACGCTCCCTCGTAATGTGGTAACTTTGCCAGATCGCTTTGTTGTACGTCTAACTGGCTGTTGCTAAATACTACGAGCCCAAATGTTCACAGATCCAAACCGATACGCGCCCCGTGAATTTATTGGAGTGAATTCGAGCTGAAAGAAGAATTGATGATAGATTTTAGGCTTACAGTGAATTGATACATCAGTAATTTAGCCATAACCTGGATTGAATGGGAATTTAGAGTCCAATGTCAGCAATAAATGTATACTGTATACTTTAAATCACCTTGAGTTTCTTCTTGGGAGGTGATGCTCCAGATTCTTCAGCAACAGAACCTGATGAGTCTTCGTATGATTCAGCTCCGATTATGTTTAAGAAATTTTCCACTCTTTTTCCTCCTCTGTATAAATACGCGGCTCCCGAATTCACTTTAATGTACCACAGTTTCGCTTCATTACTGCGCTTATCTTTTGGAGGCATCTTAAGTAGAAGGTTAGTTTACGACCAAGGCTGATCAGTTCTGGGATACACTCCTGAAGACCTGAAGACCTGAAGACCTCTTATCGCGAATCATCATTGCCTTTTTTTATACTATTGAGGGAACAATAATAGCAGTGATGAAAAGAGTCGCGATGAACTGCATTTCCGTCAAAGCTTTTTACACCTTCAGAATAAATTAAAAAGGTGACATTTTCCTGTGAGAACCAGTCGACGCAACTTAAAAGTTGCCTTGACACTTCCTGTTGTTTTTGTGTTATAACTGTGAGGCCTTGTCCACGCTATGCCTTTTAAATTTTGGTATTAAATCGTCGTTTCCTTCCAATCGTGGGAACAGTTAATTTTGTTTTCGCCCACAGTCCAACGATCTCTGGCGGTATCATCGGGCAAATATACATAACTAGGTCTGAATCAAACAAAAACCGCGGGCGTTTTGAAAATGGCTCCATATTCGGTTAATACTTGATCAACTTATGTGCACGGTATGCCAGTCAGAGATTTGAAGTAGCGATTTGAAATTTATCCACTATAAAAAGTGGATACCACAGTGTTTAAAGGGGAAAAATCCGCTGAAGATTCCATCTTTGACATCAAAACCCATGACAAGCCGTTCGAGACCTCCCAATTCGTGCCACCCATTAGGCGAAAAATATGTTCTCACTAAGGCGAAGGAATAAGATTGCTTCGGACTAACTCTTCGAAAAAACATTTGAAGAGGTCCTTTTGAAATTCAAACAACGTTTCAAAGCATGAGGGTACCCAGAAAACATCATAGGAAGGACTCTGTCGGGGGTCAACAATCGGCCCTTTCATGTACACAAAAGCCAAAAGGTCACGAACGATTGTTGCCTTTTGTCACAACGTGCCACCAGACGGTCAAAAAATTAAATCATAATATTGATGAAACATTGGAGTCTGAGTTTGAGTTCAAGAAGATGTAAATACTAAATACGCAGTCAATCCAGTCTCAAGAATTTTTCATTAACACCACAAATTTAATTTTAATTTAAGATTGGTTTGAGGACAGATCATAAATGCGCAATGTAATTTAAAGCCCCTAACTGATCACGGATTGGTGTCGCAGAATCTAGCTGAACGCGCGTATTGTGAGTCTTACTGTTTCTCCTGCTTCACTTGCGCGGAGAAGAAAATACTGGTTCGCAGGCTATATAACCAAAGTCTGTGTGATATACTTTCAACGGTAAATCCATTTATTTCAAGAAAAACGTAAACCTAGATCCAGTTTAACTGTTAATTGTAAAATAACCTCAAATTCGGAAAAAATTATATGCATGAGTGTCAACGTTGACCATACGACGCCGACTTATTGTCTTATCACAGATGCTATGAGTATTTCTCTTCACGATGCCGATACTTCATTGGGGTATGACGAAACGCCACAGGGTGAGGAAATTTTGATTTTAAAATTTTATAGTGAAGCTCGAAAGAGGGGCGTTTTGATCTCTGAGAAAAGCAACACCTTTGAAAAAATTATCCGGCCACAACACAGATCACCGCGTAATCGAATCACTGAAATCACAATTTTTTCTAACTGTACAGACAACCGACCGCATCACAAAGCCACACTACATACTTTCAAGTTGACTTTAACCCGTGCATAAGGGTCCACTAATCGAGAAAATACAGCAAAACTACAGAATACAAGGCCACTCATTTACCTCTCGATGAATCACAACACATCCTTTTGTGTTCGTTTACTGCGCAAAGGGCAAGTTAATCAATGTTATTGATCAAAATTCAAGGTTACCTTCGTCTTAAGTGATTATACTTTCAACGAAGACTTGAACAAGTTTTAATTTCCATTTAATATGGTCCCATAATTTTTTCTCAAATTTAGATTTATCTGCTAGACGAGACGAGGAAATTTTGTGGATCATTTCCATTAACTGTTGCGCAAAAAAGTGCATGAGGCAACTGTCTGTAGAAGACATAAGATATGCTGAAGCAAAGAAAAAGGCAGGAAAGCGAAACTATTTTTTAGAGTACCTGCATCAACACAGTAGCTCTGATGATTCCAATGAACTACAAACTGAATTTTATGTAAAAGGAAAGATTGTGTGTAGGGAAGCATGGCTTCTTGCACACAATTTAAATAAGGAAACCTTTAGACGAATTTGGGGAAAATTTAAAGATGGTGCAAATGTGCTGGAGCATGGGAATAAAGGAAGGAAGTCAATCACTAGCAAGACTGCAGATTGCATTGCCTGGTTGCAGTTTTTTGTTAGCTGTGTAGGGGACCACCAACCAGACAATGGTGGCATCCATTTACCAACATGCTTTACTAAAAGTGACATTTACAAAAAAATGCTGGAGGAAAATAAAGCACTCAATCAGCCAACAGTATCCCTTTCTCATTTTTATGGCCTATGGGAAAGGAATTTTCTTCATGTCACCATTCCCAAGGTAAGTGGCACCAAATATGCAATAGTTTTCAGTATGATGATGACTAACACTTACAGGTGTGTGTATTTTATAAACCATTTATGTAATAATATCATTGCTGTTCCAATACATTAATTTGACAATGGCACCCAAAGAGAACATGAAAATGTGTTAAATATGGAAACCTAGATAGCAAAATAGGGGGCCCAGTAGGTCATGACCACCTCTTATCCAACAATCATGAGTGAAAAAAGTTTTATTTTGTGGCTTTGTTTGGTCTGTAAACTGCTGAGATGAACCATGCCTAGTTTTTTTTCATGTTATACCTCATACATGCAGAAATGATCTATCAATTTGAATCTTCTAGGAAAATCGCTTTACAAAATGCACAGACTGCACAAAATACAAGCAGGAGAAAGAGAAAACTGTGGACAAAGCCAGAAGGGCTGAAATTGATCACTTGCTGAAGCTTCATCTTGATTAAGTCTGGTGAGAGAAATGTTTAAAAAAGTACAGTTAGTTTGATGAACAAAAAATCTGTCACATCAAAAGCAATTCACTAGTCTTCTGGTCTTAAGAACTAATAATAATTTTTCCTTATATCACTAGGCAGGAAAGGAGGGTGTACTATCTTCACAGGTATAAAGCCAGGAGGTACCCATCAAAGTATGTGGCAAATATTGCTGATGGTATGGACCAACACACCACAAATGTCCCAAGTGTGCGCCGAATTACCAAGGCAATGTCTGCACTTACGACTGTGGGAACACACCTTGTTGGTTCCATTATTCACAACGGACAAGCACAAAATGGAAAGGAGATTTATGGGTCATTTGACTACTACCAGTATCCTCATGACTCTAATCTCACTATGACAGTTCTGTTGGAAGTCCTTGTAAGATGGTCGGAGGAATTTGACCTACCACCCATTCTCTATCTGCAGTTTGACAACTGTGTTAGAGAAAACAAGAACCGCTACATGTTTGCTCTATTGGCACTTCTGGTTAAAGAGAAAATTTTTGAAAAAGTATGTTATCTTGGGTAATTTTAAAAGAAATGCATTTGCCTTATTCACATTTCCCACAAAGCACTTTGTTCAAGTGTCAAAATGTCCCATTGCAATGTTTTCAAGGTCCATTTGGGTGGGAAGTTAGTTTCCATTCAATCTCAATTTTTGCAACTACTGAATGAATGTAACCTGAAGTTGAAATTAAAAAAAAACAACACCACTTTCCCTTCTTGTATTTCAGATAAGAGTTAACTTTCTCCCAGTGGGACATACCCATGAGGACATAGATGCCTTTTTTGGGGTTTATTCAAAGCACTTAGACAAACTGGATGTTTACACAGTCACAGGTAAGTTGTTCTAACATAAAGTAATTACTTCAAGGTACAGTTGGAGTAACTGAGAGGTTCAACAATCAAAACTGCCTGTGCAGTGTGATAATCTTGTGTGGCAAATATTCACATAAGTTATCTATCAATATAAATACATAGCAACTAGCACTGTGATCAAACAAATTTCTGCACGAGGCAAGAGCATGGTTCAAAATTTAGTCTATAGAAAGTATGAACACTTCCACTTGAATTAACAGACTAAATGTGACATTGACATGTTATAAATTTGGTGTAAATGTTTATTTACAGAGTACATGTAAGATCTTAATTTAATTTACACTTCACTGTCACTTAGAATTACTGAAGGCACTGGAAACATGCATGAAGAATCCAACACCCAAGCCCTATATGCTCAAGATGGTTTATGACATAAAATCATGGATTAGTGATTATTGTGAGGAGTTACATGAACACACAGTTCCAAAGTGCTTTAAATTTACATTGAATGAGGATGGAAAAGCAGTTATGCACTACAGAAATTGGAGCCATGAGCCATGGAAAGAGCCCATTGCAATGCTGAAGGTTAGCACATGAAATTCTTAATTAGTGGTTCCTGAGTCATAGTTAAAATAGTAACTTAAAAGCTTACCTGATGTTTTCTGAAGTAGCATTGGCACTGACAATTTGTAGGCCTGAAAAATAACATTAATGCTCCAAATAACTGAATGTTTGCTGACATTACATGTTAAGAATATGCTGGGTTTAAATTGATCCTTAATTTAAAATGTATCTCACTGCTTTTCCCTGTCTTTAAGATTGGGATCATAATGTGTACAAGTCAAAGAAGAATTAAATGGAAAGAGAAAGCCCTTATTATTGTCTCTCAAGGAAATTTGAGCCAACAAATACATTGCTAGACATGGTTTGATGCTACTCTGGTTTAAAGATTAATTTTGTTGAATTTAACAGATAAGTTACAATTATTTAATATTTAAACCAGAATAAAATCAAACCATGTTTGATTGTTCACCTGGCTGCCTTGAGAGGTTTAATATATCAAATTCATTGTTGCCTTTTTTTGCTGTACTAGAGTTTACCCTCTGGAAAGCCAAATACTGTGACTCCTTCCCTACATAAACTGGACATGGAGGGATTGAAGAGAGATATTCCCACCAAATATCCCAAGAATATGCCCTTAAAAGCATCTGAAGAGTGGGAATCCTGGTTAGCAAATACAGAGTTTAATCTATTATCAGTACCTGACAACTACACTTGGCCAGTGGATAAATTGAAGAATACTTCAAGGACTGTTTTAGCCTCAAATGCTGAACTCCCTCATGAACTTTTAGAGCTCAGAGAGAAAGAGATCCAGCCTATCACAGAGGTGAATAATAATTAAAATGCAGCAGTGGACACTAAAAAGCCAAGCCTTCAAATGGTCCTACAGATATAAAAGAGAAATAATTAGAGGGGTCCATTCCTCTAACCCCTTCTGCGTCCAGTTATAGATTATACAAGTCCAACTTTAGATATATAATAATGTACATGATAAAATTACATGCTTCTGATTTGCTGAAAACAAGCCAATTCTCATGTAGCACAAATGCAAAGTTGCAACATGAGTCCAAATTACAAATAGGGCAAACACACTTTCAAAATTTTGTCTGCACATTGTTCTTGCAATTTGGTTTACTAAGCACTTGTAATTTTTCAAATACCACGAAATTGCACTTGCCCTTCAGGCTCGTGCAAAAATTTTGTTGTCTTTGGAAACTTATTTGTGCTTATTCACACCAAATTGCACTAATCGAATATGACACGGTCACATAATCCATTACTTATAATTAATCAAAGAATAAAATGATAAGAACAATTGATAATTGATACATCTCAGTCGAAATGCTCACCTAAACAAGTAAATTCTAATGAAATGTCTGTTGAATATTTCAGATTTACACAGGACGTTACAGGACCCCGAGGGAAAGGGAAGCGCCTATTGAAATGGTAGACGATTTCCTCGCTACTCTTCAAGTCAGCTGCTTTGTGGCTTTGTACTTCGCCAATTACGATAAACTGCCCTGCATTGGCAAGGTCCTGGCCGTCGAGGAGGACAATTTTAAGGTGCATTACTGGAAAGGCACTTACTGTGGAAAGTGGACTCCTCAGCATGTTCCCCGACAAAAATCCAGACCATGGGTGGAGATCCTTCCTAAGAGCTGTATAGTGTGCAGTTCATTTGAGCTTACGGAAGACAACAAGCTAATGCCATCAACAAGAAAATTTCTCAAGGAAAGATATGTTGCTTTGAGGACAATTCAATCTTGAGTTTTTTCCTTTACGCCATTCCTTCCTGAAATTGGGCTTAGCTCTTTGTGTAAAATTACATAGAGTGTCGTGACACATGCGTAGTAACGTTGCTTTAGAACACGCATGTACTGGAATTGCGGTTTAATGACTTGTGTGTTGCTCAGTGGCCTCTGCCTATGTGGAGTTTACAATTAATTCTCTATAAGTTACAGAGTCGAGTTAAGTTCAAAGCTAGGTATTCTTTTTGCTTTGACACTGTTCAGCAAGATGTGGTAAATGAATCCACCTACATCGATGAAGTCTTTTATCGATCGAGTCGTATCTAGTTGCCACTCTGTGAGGAAAATATATTTATTTATGGATGTTTATTTAGCAATCGATTTCAACCCGAGTCTCTCATCTCGAGGCCGTAGGTAGGACATATATATAGATATATAAGAAACCAAAATTTTTTTCCCTCGATGTCGAATTTTCTAAGCCACCGTGTATTGAAACTACTGAAATGTAGCATGGATTTATTGTAACTTAACTCTCCATCCATAAGGCCTCAAGGGCCTTTATTACAGGGTAGGGTAAATGCAAGATAAAAATAAGAAATTTTTTATTAGTTGTAATTTTTACATATGTTTTTGAGATAGTTCAAAGGAATGGCAGTGTAACAGTTTATATTTTCCTCTTTTAAAGTGGAATCAAATTGTTTGTGTGATAGATCTCAAAATTTTATGTCATTGGATTTATTATATTTTTTCATTTCATTTATCTGATCGTGCAATAAAGGGACGTGACTTGAACTGTTTATTGTATTTCTTACTTCCTTAACAGATGAGTATAACTACCACATTTATGAAGATGTGCCATTTGATAGTTTAATTATTGTAAATCATAGAGTGATTGAGGATCACTGACCAAATGTTGTGGAATTTTTTATTGACTGGTTTTAGTAAGATTGCTAAATGGCTGTATTGTGATTGTGTAAATGTGATTGCAGAATTTCTGTGACATCCAGTGGTTGAGTGGTTGCAGAATTTCTGCGACACCCAGTGGTGAAGAGGTTGCATAATTTCTGCAACAAGTTTTGAGTGAGGGGTCGCAGAATTTCTGCAACAGCTTGAGACTGAGTGATCGCAGAATTTCTGCGACATCCAGTGCTTGAGTGGTCGCAGAATTTCTGCGACAGCTTGTGACTAGGTGATCGCAGAATTTCTGTGACATCCAGTGCTTGAGTGGTTGCAGAATTTCTGCGACAGCTTGTGACTGGGTGATCGCAGAATTTCTGCGACATCCAGTGCTTGAGGGGTCGCAGAATTTCTGCGACAGCTTGTGACTTGGTGATCGCAGAATTTCTGCGACAACATGGTACTGAGTGAATGCAGAATTTCTGTGACATCTAGGTGACTGAGTGGTTGCAGAATTCCTATAATATCTATTTCCTGAGTGGTTGCAGATTACCTCTGCATCTTTCCATGGTTGACTCTTAACACATTGTTTTTTACAGACATGCTCAATCTTGCAGGAGAAAATAAGATTTTTTAATCCTTCTAAGATTTTATCCGCGAAATTTGATTAATTTTGCTAGTTTTCCTAAACGTGCAGAGGAAAACTATTGATTTATCAAAAAATAGGCTATTTTGGAAAACACAAAATAGTTTGGAAAGCGTTTAAAGTGTTATGAAACCATGAATTAAATACACTTTTCCAACTATTTTTAGCAAATTACGCAAAAAAAGAAGGCGCTACATTCACCTCCACGACACCTTTCATATCTATACTGTCGCCCATACTCAAGAATGATTAATAACATTTCCTAATGATACCCACACTGATATTAAAACCGTTTGTGCTGAACTGAGATAAATTGGACTTGAAAGAATTGTTTTAAACAAGATGGCTCAGGAAAAAAATATGTAGCTATAGGTTACGCAACTTTCCTGCAATTTTATATTCATAACAAAATCGAGAAGACGTTTAGACCGATAAAGCTCGCAAAATTTCTCTGTCATTAAGTAATTGACTAAATTGGTTCGTCGTCGAAAACGCGTGCATTAAAGAAATGAATAGATGTGAACCTAGTTTATGAAAGTGAAGAATTCATTTGATGGTTTCCTATGATACCGCTTTTACACAAGCACAACAGCTGGCATTGTGAAACTTTGTCAAATTACCATACAACCACTGTTAATTTTGGTGTTAGTAGGAACTTCCTGTGTGTCATGATATTGGTGATGGGTAATTTTTGATAATCAAGCAGCCTTGCTACAAGCTAAGTTGGCCAATTCACCTTCGCCACACCTTTCATATCCATATTTCTATCCATATTTCCTTCCGTATCCCCCTTGTTTTTAGCTGAAATACGTATACAACAGCAGTGGCAATATAATGCTTTGTTAAATTACCATAACGATGTTTATTTTGGTTCGCTGGTAGGAACTTCCTGTGAATCATGTTCCTTCTCCATGATTTACTGTTCCTATTTGGGAATAAAGGTTTAATATTGAAGGGCAATGAATCAGCAGAAATTAATTATCACAAGTTCAAATTAGCTTTGATATCTAGGTAAGTTTCAAATTTTTCAGTTCTTTCCTTCTTTCATTGCAGACAGAATCGAAAAATGATTAATGTCTTTATCATTGTTGTTATCATTATCATAATTTTTGATCTCAGGAGTGAAAAGTACTCCTTCGTAAACCCTTACCTGTTTATTTTTGTCCATTTAATTATAAAAACAAGCACCTCTTTCGGACTCTACAAGGAAACGTTCAAATTATCAATAAGAAGCTCTAACCAACGAATTTGACGAAGTACGCCATTAAATTCCGATTTTGTAACGAGCAGGAAGATAAAAAAGAAATAAAAAGTTAGGTTTTCAATTATCATAGAGTGTCATAGGAAACCAAAATGTGTTATCTTTTATGGGAAGTTATTTCAGCATTGTGGCGGCGCAAACGTAACAAAATGACAAAACATGACAAAATGACAAAAAAAATTATTGAAGGGACATTTTTTTGCGAATGAAATCTTTGATTAGAATCGGTTTATTTATTTATTTATTTTGTATAAGTGGAAGTCTATAGCATACCTTCAATGACTTTACATTACTTCTTTTTTTCCTCGAAAATGTTGTCAAAACAATGTGCTCATGTTTCTCAATTTGTTTTGATCACTTTTATTATTAAATAGGTCATTTATATGGCTTTCGAGTTAGAGGCAGATAGAGCAAGAAACATATCTCTTTGAAGCTGAATTGTTGCTGTGGCTTAATTGTTAGAAAAACAAACACAGTTTGATTATAAATCATTGGGCATTTTTGATCATCTATTTCAAGGATACAAACAGAAAAGTGTAGAAGCTATAATTCACCGAAAAGAATAGGATTTTCCAAATAAAGAACCATTTGAACCATAACAAAGTTTTAATCCAGACTCATTTGACCCCAGCCTCTCAAAATCAACGATCCACGGTAAAAGGGGAGAATAGATGTAGATAGTTCCTTGAAATTATGGTGCAAATCCTAGTTGCCATTTTGAACTAAGTCACTAACTATATTATTGCGTGTTATGAACAAAATTAAGAAATACATCAACATTTTGCCAAATAATTTCATTTGATAAAAAATGAGTATTTCTTGCTATTCAGAGAAATCCTTTTACCTGCAACGAGTATTCTGAAACTCGCAAAAATACTGCGAATCAAAGTTTTGTTTCACATTTTTTTCCCATAAATTCATTTATTGATGGAATGGTCAATGTTTTTCGTTGTTAATGCAATGATGTACAGCAATAATTAATAATACCATTGGGTACGAGAAAGGGGCTCTCACATGGATTTCGGGGGTAATGTAAAGAGCGGGGGATTGAGGGAATTAAGAATAATAATAATGATAAATAACAACAAAACGAAAACTGAAGCTACGCGGACAAAGCAAGAATTTTAAACAATAACGTTCACGAAAAAAACTCATCGAATAATATCCCATTTAAAAATTACTTTTTTTCGACAATAACAGTTTGATTTTCTTCTTAGTCGATACCATTCATCTTCAATGTAAATTCAACTCACGCTCTATTTCTTTCTCGTCTTTCTTGCAGCTGAAGACCTTGAGCGATTTGAAGGGATTTCTGGAAGGTAAATCTTGAATAAATACGAGACTATAGCATTCTAAATTGATTCTAGCGTGATACATTACCCACTGTAACCTTAGTTTAGCACTCGATGACGTCAAATGTACAAAGCAGCTCCATGCTCTATGAGTGAGATACTCTGTAACCGCCACCACCTGGAAAACTATGTTAAAGCACAGAAAGAGCTTCGCGTCAAACAATTCAAAGAGCGGTTTGATTAGCGCCGCTTGAAATGTATGGGAGAAATCATGATTAAAGTCGAACTGCAATGACCTATTTCAGACGGTTGAGGACACACAATCTATCACTGAAATACCCTTCTTTTGAACTAGATTTTTTTCTGCATCGTATTTCCTTAAAAACTGCATTTTTCTTAGGCAAACCGGAAGTGAAATTTTTTCTCAAGAATATCATGAACTAATTTGGGAAAGTATTGCATTATAAAATTTTATATCTTCATGAGATTGTGCAAAACACTTGGATAAATTAAACTTGTCGAATTACTATACTAACACTGGTTAGTTTAATGTTAGAAACTTTGCTGATGACTGCAGATTTGAATATATAAACTTCTAAAGGGTGATGATACTCTTATCGCGGAATAATAACGACTCAAAGTAAAGTGCTTATTAACAAATTGTCTTATTATGAAACGTGTGCTTAAATATGCCTGTATGCTGAAGTCTAAGAAATTTAAGTACTTGTGGATATCTACATATCTCTTTAGTAGTGTAAATGTTTAGTTACTGTATATTTAGGGCTTTTTGACAACCGTTTCCCTTACTGTTTTGTCGGAATAAGATGTCTCCAGGGTGAAAGAAACGTCATTTACCGACTAAGTAGTCAATAATTGGTTTTATTGCACCAATATATATCCCATGGCTTTGATACTCCTCCCTCCATCTTGGAGTGCCTCGTTTCCGCAAGATTTTGCGCCTTTTGGATAACTTCCTGTACCAAATCCAATCAAAGAGTTGCATGAGTTGCAGTGGTTCTGGTCATTGCTAACAATAACAATTCTGACTTTAGCACGATCACCAACAGCATTGAATCCTTCCTTGTTACAGTTGCGCTGTAAAGAGGCGTTGCTGCCAATCAACTTTTTCCACCCGTCACGACCCAGTGAGGTGTTGCGGTATTGGCCATCAGCAATTAGTGAGTGCAGAGAGTCAGCCAACTTACTGATGACAATAAAACTGAGCTGTTGGTTGATCTTCATTCCGAGACAGATCTTGGAGAATGATGTGTTCCAGTAGGTGGATAGTTTTGATTCTTGTTCGTCAAACCCAGTCTCTCCACCGAGAAGGTTGAATTCATCGTAATTTATCCAATAATGTGCGTCATAATGGAAGGTGGTCTGAAATAGAGGAACAAATCTTTTTTTTATTTTCTCCGAATTGATGGCTATTTGCTGTTTACGCCCTGTCGTGTATCTGCATTTATAGATTCCTTAGTCATGTGTTTTACTCCAGAATTGACCTTGGTATTTACAACGTTGTGTTATGAAGACTAGGGTAATTTTTTTGTCCAACACGAACACGGCGCCGTAGATCAGTGCTTGACATTTTGATTATGAGTAGTTTTCCTGTGTTTCCATGTGTACGCCAATTAAGAGTCATAGAAATGTTAATCATTTGTGAAGTGAATGAGGGTTGATAGACGTCGTTATTCTTAAAATAAATTGGGATCTCTTTGTATATAGAAAAAAAAAAGGAGTATGGTTGTGTCGCGATAAAAGTAACCTGATCCCCCGATAACACTCTGTAATATTCCTATGATCCACGATCCCTCCTCATTGGCAAGTTTATTGCATTAAATTTTCTATTGTCCTCCAAAAATCCTCCTGTACATATCCCCCTCCACCCCCACTGCTGCTGTTCAGGAGATAAACAATGAATGCTATTTAAATCAAGGTGGTATCTACATAACCCTCAATTAGTGTGGAACTTTAACTCAGATAAGATATGTTCTTTGTTCCAAATAGCATTCTAACCGATTTACGATATCAATGATTGTATTTCTTATCTAGCTGATACGTGATACTAGAGACAAATATGTTAGGATGTATTTTATACCTTTTTTTAACTTTTCTTTTTCAACAGTCACCACAATAAGTCTTGAAAATTAAGTGGTACAAAGTCTGTTCTTTGTGCAATTCCAACTTGGAGAAAAACAAAAGGCATACATATGTAAAACGAACGTTTTTAACTTGCAACGTTTTGAAAGAGACCAAGTTTATACAGGAAATGAATTATTTTAAAACCGTATGTACCTTTCTGCCGTCAATCTTCATGACTGGCGTCCATCCTCCATCTCCACACCCAAAATTTCCCATGTGACAAAAAACGGACAACGGGTTGGAGTCAACAAAAAGGGTAACCACACCACTGATACTGGATCTTTTGAATGAAAATGAAAGAAAGAAACACAAACATTAAAGTAAACAACAATGGTTAAATAAAACTAGAGTTTATGAAAATAATTATCATACATAAAATAGAGGCAATGAAAATCCCAGTGGCAAAATTACTGCGTGATAATGATAATGATTCAACACATGAGCAAATGAAAAGTTAATTCTTCAGCAAAAGACGTCAATAACTGCGGAATACAAACAACAGCCTTTATAGCAACAATGCTCGGCTATTTGTCCCGGAATTAAACAGGTGTCCGGGGCCAAGGAATATTTTTCACTCCTTCTATAAGGATGAGAATACTCTCCACCAAAGTGAATCGAATTTAAACCAAGGACTTTCTTTGCATACGGTGGTTTGAAAATTAGGGTATATTTGGTGACGCGATGGGTTTGAACTAATTGCGGGAAAGCGGAATGTTTGATGTACTACATAAATAATAACCGAATATCAAGTCTACTAACGTGTCCTTGTCATAAATTTCTTTACACGAAGTAGGTCCTAGAAAAAGTCTTAAAATACCTTTCATTAGAATTGTAAAATTATATTGTCTCTCCAATGTTGTAGTTTTATTATTATTATTATTTTTGTCATTATCATTATATTTCCACTTCTTGTCTAAACTGAAACATTTTCCTTTCTAAAGGACTTCCTGGGCAGCATGCATGTTAATTTTTAAATCCTTCAAAAGAAGAGACGTCGGTAAAGGGTCTTATCATCATTGATAATAATTATTTCCATCCGGTGTTTAAAGTTGCTAATTAACTAATGGCTCTCCAAGTAACTAATACATTTGCGTTTAAATAATGGTTAATCATTCTGCTCTTTTTTATGCCTAAATTGCATGGTATTAACCCACAAATTACTCTTCTCTCTTATCATTAGAGTTGTCTGATTTCATCTTTAATTGTGAATTCGCGCGCAGGTTGCTATGTGTTTTGCATCGCACGTTATAGTTACTGGAGTGCGTTGACATTTTCGTCAGAAAGTTCTTTCATAGGAGACCCTCTCAGCTCAATGTTTACAAAAGTTAACCCTTACACGTACCTTTGCATTCCCGGCCATTCCCAGTGAACCCCAGCTTGCATGCACAGTTATAAGACCCTTTGGTATTTTTGCAAAAGGCATAAGAACTGCAATGGTGATTCCCTTTGGCACACTCATCGATATCTGAAGACAACCAAAGAAACAGCAAGCGAAGAAAACAAACATATGAATTAGTGGGTCACATGGAATTGCGAGTTATCATTTCGTTTTCTTTTTAATCTGGTTAATACTATATCAAATGTACTCGTATGTAGATTCAATCTACTTACATTTTAACCCACTTAGCCACAATTAGAATTATTTTCAAATCTTAGACGCCAGTATCAGATTAAAGAAAACGGCATGTCAGTTTACTTTCCTTTGTGTGTCTCTCTTTCACTCTTTCTTTCGTTGCTTTTTTCGTTTTCGTTTTTTAGGAAAGACGAAGTAAATGGCACATGTCCATGCAGTTAGTGTGCGACTTGTATGCTTCCAAATATTCGAATTGAAGATCTCACTTGAACGATAGAGATAATTTTTTTTTTCTTTACCGTTTTGGCACCTCGCACCTTCGTATCCGGCAGGACACAAACACTGATAAAGTTTGTCTGTAGAACTTCTTTGACAAGAGGCGTTATTTGCGCAATGATTTTCAGCGCACATATTCTTGGAAAAGAAAGAGATACAAACAAAACATGTTTTCAATATAAAACGATTTAGCTTAAGCAGCGTGCTATGCAGTGTGTCCAAAAGTCACACCTGTACTGCTTTTGCAAAAAGAAAAACTTCAAAGAGAAATAATAATAAGAAGAGAGAAACTTATAAAAGAGCTATTCGATTCAAAGATCGTTTTTCTGTGGAGGTAGGACACGCCTAAGAACACGAGAGGATGAACAAATGAAATGAGTGAATAAATAACTAAGCGAATTAACGAGAGAACGAGCGAAATATTAGTCGGGAAAACCATAACTCGTTCAGTCTTGAAGAAAGACAAACGTTAGAGGAAGAGAAGGATAGCTGTTTTATTCTCAGGGGAAGTTAATGATCGTTTATCTGGGTTAATGTTGTCTAATTATGCCATGCAAGAGATCGTAGACTGTGTTTCCTTGGGAAGGCTGCTTTGAAATTTAAAAAACACAAAGGAGAGTCTTACCACGATGTGATAGTGATGTGAGCTTTCGTTTTGCTTGAATTCCCTTGAGTTGCTGTACTTATCAAATGACAATAACTCGCACCACAGTCTTATTTCGAGGGCCAAGTTCACAGAAATACAAGAAGGATGTTGAAGGCATCTCATGATACACTCCAAGTCGTCGTGCACCGAAAATATTCCAACTCGAGGCACATTCAAGTAACGGAACTCATCTACAGAAAACAGACCCTGTCTTACGTCTGTTACTCGGTGGTCTGCAGTGTTCGTTTCTGATGGTCGAGTCAATAGAGCATTTTCAGCAAATAGCTAAATACACCTGTTATAATTTCTAAATAAGGTACTCTTTTTATACTTTAGCAAATTATTTTGTTCTTTTATATATTCTAATATAACTCTTCCCAAAAAATGTCAGGAATGCGAGTTTTATCTTAGGGGCGTATACATTCATTTTATCGTATTTGTTCAGTTTTTATTGCAAACGCTTCCCTAAAAAGCGCTCTCTCTTCGACGCTGCACAATAATTATCATTTCTCTTTAAAAACTTGGAAAGTTAAACTACTACACTTAAACTCTAAGACCGCAAATCCAGCTCTAGTCTCAACTATGTATCTTGCAGAAAACAATTACTTATTTGCGTTTTTTCAGTCCATCGGAGGCCAGGCGCAAGGCAGCCCAAAGAGAGGATAACACGTGAAGGAAGAGACGTGAAAAAAAATAAATTTAATCAATAAAAGGTAATAAACTAATTAAGTAAATACCAATTATGTATTTTTCCTTACTGAATGCTATATAGGTCACAACCATACACTTGAGTGCCGGTCTCGCTAAAAGCGCTCCTCTAGACTTTCCGTCGAAAAAAAGTTTTTTTTCATTTTTTGCCCATGAAAGGGTTGGGGACATGTTTCAAAAATAGTTCTCCAATTCCCTTTTTTTGTGTCGCCACAAGCCAAAATTGAGTTTTTGTTAGAACACCCAGTTTTTAAGAAATAATTCTCAAAATGCAGGCGTAAGTCGGGTCAAAACGGCATAGTACACAGTACTTACACTAATAAGGTCACCGATTGCCGGCTTGATGTATAGACATATGACCTCTTTCGCGAGTATAAAAAGTGAATAATGCAACGAAGTAGAATCGAAAGTTAAAAATAAATTGTTTACCTGTTTGATGGAAAGCAAAGATTATAATGGCTGTTGGAGATTATTGCAAATATTGTAATGTATTACAAGCCATTACAGACTATTGAGATTGTTGCGTAGACTATAGGGATCGGCATGAGTCTCTTAGCCGAGACGAAACACTAAGTTTATATTCAAAACACAAGAACATGGAAAGCGTATGGTTTGAGCAGTTCTCTTGGACAGCATATCATGTGATCAGTCATGTGCAATAAACAAACCTAACTCTCTTCAATAAAACTCTTTCTTCTATTACAACAGGATAACGATCGAACTAACACTCGTGTGAAAGTTTATCCTGGTGCTGTTTACCCAGCTTAAAATATGGTAGTCCAATTAAAAAAGGTGTTACTCAATGCAACCTTCACTATAATGATTGGAGGATATTCCATCCCTCTGTTGTGGTTTTCTCACTGCTAATTATAATTCTAATTAATATCACATTATGTCAGTTAAATAGACGACAAATTGACTTTTCCCTTCTTTGGCTCATACGTTTATGATGACCAATATCTGAAAAGCTCTCACTTCAGTTAAAAAAAAAAAAAATTGCTGTAAGTGGAAAAATTGTACCCTGAGATGCTTTCTTGAAACAGTCCTGGCCATAGACACTTTTGTCTTACCATGAAACATGGCGTCACGGTCCAATTTCTAAAAACTGAGGCTAGCCCCATATTTTAATCCCACATTTTTGCTTATGACATTTATGGCCCTTTAGACTCTTATGCATCTTATTTCCTTAACACTGCTTTTTTCTTAGTTGAATCCGAGTTGAATTTTTTTTTTAATGATATTATTATCAGGTAAACGTATTGCATAAAAGAATTCCATTTCTACATAACTTTGTGTAAAACACCTGTCGAATTACCTACAAGAAACTTCTTGTAGGACACAAATAAATTCTTCCTAATTTCCAGCAACATTCTGTGAAACTTCAAGTACTACACAGGAGGTGCTTTTGTTGAGGTGGGTTGCATATCGCGCTAATTGCGTATGGAAACTTAATTCCTGAAATATTTCGTGCCAGAAAACGATAGGGAAAGTGATCATATCGAAGGAAATGGAATCCACTTTCGAAACCTTGACTATTTGCGCTTGGTTAACTCACGTTGTAAAGTGCAGGACGGGTGTGCAGGAGGTCCAGGGTTCAAGCTCCAGACCTAGCCAACACTCAGGATCGCAAAATAATTGAGGAGAATGTGCTACCTTTGCTTTAACAACGGTTAATTATGAGACACTACAATATTTTCGGGTAAGAACAATAAGCCGTAGGCCCTGTCTCCTTTCTCTTCTCTGAAATGGTTAACAGGGACGTTAAAGAACCCGCGAACTTCTCGCAAAGAGTATTGAACCTAGCGCCCTGTGTTGAGGTCTGACCTTATCATTGTTTACACCCGCCTCTTTTAAACTAGCATTGGGATGAACTGCACTAGCCTGTCTAAATATCGCAAATACATACATACATACATACATACATACATACATACATACATACATACATACATACATACATACACGTACACATACACACATTCCGTTGTCATAAAACGTGTGGAAATAATTTTTAAATTTAAATACGAATAACACTTAAATCACCTTGTGATCCAAATACAGTGGATATCATGACACAAAACAGCAATTGAGGAACACAGTTAAAAACGGAATACATGACACAAGACTCTCTGGAAAAGTTCCCTGATAATCTGAACCTAAAATACGGTTCTTTAACCAATCCTTTCGTTTTCAATAGTCTTGACATCTGCCTTAGACCACGAGGAGCCGCAAGCACTACGTTTTCTCTTTTTCATTATTTATTAATGTTTTTCTATTTATTTTTTCTGCGAAGAGCAGTATTCCTTAGTTGTTACTAAATAAAGGAGTGATAAATGAAATTTCCTAATTGATACGCACACTGATATTAAGACCGTTTGTGCTGAACTAAGATAAAATCGACTTGAAAGAATTGTTTTAACAAAATAGCCAAATGAAAAATTATTTAGCAATAGGTCACGCAACTTTCCTACAATTTTATATTCATAACGAAATCGAGCAGACGTTTAGACTGGTAAAGCGCGCAAAATTTCTGTGTCATAATGTAATTGACTAAATTGGTTGAAAATGCGTGCCTTAAAGAAATGGATAGATGTGAACCTAGTTTGCGAAAATAAAGAACTCATTTGATAGTTTCCTAAGTTATCGCTTTTACACACGCACAACAGGTGGCATTGTGAAACTTTGCTAAATTATCATACAACCATTGTTTATTTTGATGGTGCTAAGAACTTCCTTTGTGTCGTGATATTCGTGACCGATAATTTTTGGTTATCATGCAACCTTGTCACAAGCTAAGTTAGCCAATTCACCTCCGATACACCTGTCATATCCATATTTCTGTCCATATTCCCGTCTTCTCCTTTTTTTCGCTGAAATACATGTACAATAGCTGGCATGATTATGATGCTTCGTTAAATTACCATAGCGATGTTCATTAAATATATGACTCCCATATATTCACAACCGTTTATTCACCACTTGACGGGTTTATTTCGAACCAACACAGTGATTAGCTCCCAGTTGGCTTGTTAGCTCTGTTGGTAGAGCACTGCACAGGTATCGCAGAGGTCATGGGTTCAAATCCCGTACAGGCCTGGATTTTTTTTTTTTTCAGGCGTTCTTTTCACTACTACTTGAGTAATGTTCATTACTGCGAAGATCGCTTTCATATTCACGTTGTTTATTTTGGTCCGCTGGTAAGAACTTCCTGTGAATCATGTCCCTTCTTTATGATTCACTGCTCCACTGAGGCAAGGAATCATCAGAAGTTCATCATCACAAGTTCAAATTAGCTTTTATATCTACACAAGTTTCACACTTTTGACTTGATATACACTGATACACGCTACGACTTCCTTCCTTCTTTCATTGCAGACATAATCGAAAAATGGAATTATGTTGTTGTTAAAATTGCTGACTTTATTACTATTGTCATTATTACTGTTATCATCATTATGATAATTTTTAACCTCAAGAGGAAAAAGTCCTCGTTCGTAAACCCTTACTAGTTTATTTTTATCCATTTAATTATCAAAACAAGCACCTCTTTCGCACTCTACATGGAAACGTTTAACTTATCGAGAAGCTCTAACGAACAAATTTGATGAAGTTAATCAGTGCGTTCAATTCTGATTTTGTAACGAGGAAGATAAAAGACAAATAAAAAGGTGGTTTTAAAATATCATAGAGTGTCGTAGGAAATCAAAAGGTGTTATATTTTATGGGAAGTTATTTCAGCATTGTGGTGGTGCAAACGTAAAAAAATGACCGTAAAAAAAGAGGATTGAAGGAACATTTTTCTGCAATTGAAATCTTTGAGGAGAATCAGTTCATTTTTATTTTTTTTGCATATGTAGAGATCTATTAGCATACCTTCAATGACTTCACATTACTTCGTGTTTTCCCTCGAACATGTTGTAAAAACAATGTGCTTATGTTTCTCGATTTGTTTTGATCACTTTTATTATGAAAGAGGTTAACTATATTGTTTTCGAGTTAAAGGCAGATAGAGCAAGAAACATATCTCTTTGAAGCTGAATTGTTGCTATGTCAGCCTTAATTGTTAGAGAAACAAACACAGTTTGATTATAATTCATTGGGCATTTTTTAACATCGATTTCAAGGAAACAAAACAGAAAAGTGTAGAAGCAATAATCCACCGAAAAGAATAGGATTTTCCAAATAAAGAAACCATGTGAACCTTAAAAAAACATTCAATCCAGATTCATTTGATCCAGCCTCTCGCAACCATCGATCCACAATAAAAGAACGATTTTTTTTTTACGTTTAGGGGAAATGAGAGGTAGATAATACCTTGAAATTATGTTGCAAATCCTAGTTGCCATTTTGAACTAAGTTACCAACTATATTATTACCTGTTATGAACAAAATCAAGAAATATATCAACATTTTGCTAAATAATTTCATTTGATAAAGAAATGAGTATTTTTAGCTTTTCAGAGAAGTCTCTTTACTTGCAACGAGCAATCTGAAACTTGCCAAAATATCATATTTTTGTTTCACGGGGTTTTTTTTATCATTCATTTATTCATGGAACAGACAGTGTTTTCCGTTGTTAATGCAATGATATCAAAAAAGAATTAGTAGCATAACTAGGTAAGTGAATGAGCTCTCACATGGATTTCGGGGGTAATGTAGAAAGCAGGGAATTGAGGGAATTAAAAAGTAATAATAATAAATAACAACAAAACGGAAACTGAAGCTACGAGAAAGAAGCAGGAGTTTGAAGCAGTAACGTTCACGAAAAAACAAAAAATAGTATCCCATTTAAAAATTACTTTTTTGGACAATAACAGTTTGATTTTTCTCTCAGTCGATGCAATTCATCTTCAATGTGAATTCAACTCACGCTCTATTTCTTTCTCATCTTTCTTGCAGCTGGCGAGCTTGAGCGATTTGAAGGGATTGCTGGAAGACAAATCTTGAATAACTACGAGACTGTACCATTCTAAATTGATTCTAACGTAATACTCTACCTACTGTAACCTTATTTGAGTCCATGTTTTACTGAGCCACAAACTATTTATCGTTTTTGAGTATCGGGCTATGTTAGTAAAAAGCAATGGCTACGGCATTTGTTTTGATGCTGTTCGTAAATTGTAAATAATACCACAATGGTTGGGACGTCTGGACAGTCTCGATACCGATAAGGGTCGGAGAAAAATAAAACTTGTGGAGCTGTAGTTTAGCCTAGAGCGCGAGGCTCCTCGAGTTTTGGGACAAATCAAAGCGAAACAGTATGACGATGCTTTATTGGTTAGACACAGACTGCAGCAACATTAAAGTTCAATGAAACAAGGAATTAACTACAATATTCTGTAATTACAACACATTTTAATAAGCCGACACTACTACGCTGAAATAAGTTCCCTCAAGCCGAGAGAGTTAAAGAATACGTATCGTATAGAACAATTAGCAAAACAGAAATTATAAAAAGTCCTTTCACAAAAATAAATTAATTAATAGATAAAAATAAAAAATAAACTATGCGGTTAGGACTTGTAACAATTGCAGTTTTATTTATCTTTTAAACAAATTTCACAAGCAAATGGTGTTTCCTGACCTTACGATACTCTTTTACTAGAAACAAAAAGTACCCAAACACAAATCCAGGATGATGGGTTAACATTACACATATTTGTTTCTCTGCATAGTTTAGCACTCAATGACGTCAGCTGCACAAAGCGGCTCCATGTTCTATGAGTGAGATACTCTGTAACTGCCACCACTGTCCGAGGATGAACTAATTAGATGAGGATGAATCAAAATCCTCGAAAACTACGTTATTTCATGCGTAGCAGTATTACATTCAAGCCTCTTCGTGTGACAGAAGAAAAATTGAAAACAACTATTGACAAAAAAAATAAGATCGGGCCAGTGACTCATTCTAATGTTGGACAGAAACACTAAAGGGCAAGCAAGTGTGTGGAAGATTGGCTTTACATTTCGTGGCATGATACTCTAAACTTTTCGGCGTCTGCTGAGATATTCATTGGGTTTTTAAACTGTCAGTTTGAGCGATGTTTGTTTTTATACAATTACCGGCAACATAATAAAAAGATGTATGCCGAAATATTTTTTTAAAATGTATTATCGAGGGTTAAGAATTTATTTTGCTTCACTTGTACTCATGAGGTTACGGAGATGCTCTTTTATTTCTTTAGCTGTGTTTGTCCTTGGCACCCTGCCTCCAACTTACTACTCACTCGCCTCGCCCAAAATAATTGTATGTTGCCATCTTTGACAAGTGTGAGTACACATTTGATAAATTTATGTTATGCGTCCTCTGATGTTAATTTTACTAAACAGCGTTAATGCAGTAGATGTCCCCACAGTGATATCTCACGACTTGTTCACATGCATCCACACCAGCGGGTGTGAGATGTCGGAGTTCATGTTTTATTTGAGAAGTTTTTGTCATTGTACTAAGATGTCTTCTATGGCCATAGCGAATTTGTCTCCATTATCTAGCTCCCACATTGCCACGTTGCCACACGCGTTCGAGTGATCAAGGTATCTCTCAACGCCAAATCCGATCCTTGAGTCACAGGAAGTGCACTCGTTCTCGTTGTTTCTGACAATACCAATTCTGGCTGTGGAACTCCCGGGATAAAAAACTACATTGAAGCCCTCGTTGTTAAACTCGAGCTGTAAAGAGGCCTGTGGACCAATCAGCATCTTCCAAGTGTCACGGCCCAATGAACACTGAAAAAATCCGTAATGCTTACAGACTGTGACGTTCAAACTTTCCTAGAAGGGAAAGAAAACCAAAATGCGGAAAGAAAAAACTCGAAAGTTACATATTCTGTGCTTTTGATAATGGCATTTTTTCCGGCTGAGAACGAAAATCGACCACTAGAAGATTTGCGGCACTCCGATTTTAGCCATGTACCTGGAAGATTTCATCTGTCGGTAAGGACCAAGTCAAAGATTGAGAATTTTGTGCATTGAAAATTACGCCCACTGCTTGTTTTTGTAGTGTTTCAACCCATTTTTACATCTTGAGCCTTAACGCCAGCGCACTTTACGGTTTGAGGGATTGTCGATCCTTTTATTTTCTTTAATTAATAAAGTTGACTTTTCTTGTCAGTTAAGGGCTATTGTGTTTATATGATGAACAAAATAATACATGGTTGCTTGTGGATATGAAATTTCTCTTCTAGTGTTCAACTCAAATCACGGCACTTTCCCCTCAGGATTTTCACAAGGAATTCAGAAGTGAAGTTTTATTGTATCAAAATGTACCCTATGGCTTTGACACTCTTCCATCCCTTATCTGAACCTGCTTTTAGTGCCTCGTTTCCGCAAGATTTTGAGTCGTTGGGGTGATTTCCTGTACCAAATCCAATCAAAGAGTTGCACGATTGACAGTCGTCCTGCTCATTGCTAATGATACCAATTCTGACTTTAGAACGATCACTTTGACCACTAAAGGCATTCAATCCTTCCTCGTTACAGTTGCGCTGTGAGTAGGCGTTGCTGCCAATCAACTTTTTCCACGCGTCACGACTCAGTGAGGTGTTGCGGTATTGGCCATCAGCGATTAGTGAGTGCAGAGAGGCAGCCAGCTTGTTGATGACAATGAACTTGAGCGTTTGGTTTATCTTCATTCCGAGACAGATCTTAGAGAAGGATGTGTTCCAGTAAGTGGGTAGCTTTATTTCTTGTTCGTCAAACCCAGTTTCTCCACCGAGAATTCATGGTAATTTCTCCAGTAATGCGCGTTATAATGGAAGGTGGTCTGAAAAAGAGGACCAAATCTATTTTTGTATTTTCTCCGAATTGATGGATATTAACCGTCGACGTCCTGTCGTGTATCTGCATTTATTGATCCCTTACTCATTTGTTACCTAGAATTGACCTCGGTACCCAGGTAAAAATATAAGGTGGGATCCCGCCAATCCCACCTGGGATCCCATGTGTGTCCCAGGTGGGATCCCGCCTTTTTCAGGTGGGATCCCGGGTGGGATTATGGAACATCCCGCATGGGATCCCACCTGGGATTATGGAACATCCCGCATGGGATCCCACCTGGGATTATGGAACATCCCGGGTGGGATTATGGAACATCCCGCATGGGATCCCGGGTGGGATTATGGAACATCCCACATGGGATCCCACCTGGGATTATGGAACATCCCGCATGGGATCCCACATGGGATCCCGCTAATTGAAGTTGGGATCCCGCCTTAAATTCCTAATAGCATCCCACCTGGGAAAGCACATCCCGGGCAGGATTAAACCTAGAATCCCACCAATCCCTCTTAGGATCCTGCCTCAAATTTCAGATAGTTTCCCACCTGGGAAATCATATCCCAGGCGGGATTGCATCTGGGATCCTGCCAATCCCAGTTTAGACCCTGCATAAAATTACAGATGGCTTCCCACTTTCAGAAAAATCCTTTGAGGGATCCTGTTTATCACTGGAGACCACAGATTTATGAAATGTACTAGATAGGATATCTTAAAATTAAGAGGATAAAATTTTCTAGGTGAGCTATAGACCCCATCAATCCACTGAGGGTCCAAAACTTTCCAACTAGCTATAGAACATACTGACACCTCCAATGGGATCCCATTGTCTTACCAAGCTGTTGATCATAAATGATTCAAACAGTACATGAATACACAGACTATAATTATGTGATAAAGATCTCATAATTTATTTGCAATGAACCAGCATGTGTTTGACTTGTTTCATTAACAAATTTCTTAACCGAACATTCTTAAAGAATAACGGCACAACTCAGCATATTACTTTTTCTTCATCATTTAAGCAGACCATCTACAGTGTAATAAGGCTCAACGTTTAAAAAAATTGGCTGTTGTGTATCAAAGAATAAAAGAAAGACAAAACCTCAATAATTCATGTTATCAAAATTTTGACGAAGGTACTGATTGAAAGTCTGCTCTCTCTTCAGCCGAATTTTTCAAAGCAAAGCAAGGTCAGAATGTTCCCAAATGTGACTAAAGTAATCTTGAAATCTTACTCATAGATTTATTTCATTGTAAAGTGTAAGCTTAGGAAATTGCAGTATGCAAGCGACCAATTCGATTCTCAGAATTATTTGAGTTTCAGTTGCGCTGAGTGTTAGGTAAGCTTAATTCAAGCCGTTATTTCTATTCTTTGATAAGATTTTGATCACGTAACGAATATGGCAATTTGTACTCACCACAAACTTCTAAAAATCCTAGCTTTAAATGGCCACTCGATCGTTGTTTGAACCAGTCGATATGTCAACTGTTAATTGTCCCTTCTTTTAAGTTCACGGCGCCAACGACTTTCTTTTCATTTAAAACACTCACGCTGTTCTCGTTTTCCCATTAAACCGCAATAAAACCAATCTTTAGAAGTGTTATATTAGGCAAAACAGTTGGGAAAAGAAACAACTTAAAGCAAGAGCGGTTAACCGATGAAAAGTACATTAAAAGATGAGCGCCAAATGCTTTGTTTCCGATTACGGGCATGATCACGTGGACCTTTTAGCAAAGAGAATCCGCTGGCTTGACCCATTGCAGTCTCAAGAGAAGCGCGCAACATTATTCTGTCTCTTCTGACCGGTTCTCCTCTCTTAGATGGTGGATACCTTGGATTCATGTTTTGATGATGACATAAATAATGATGTGAATTCACTCTATGTAGAAATAATCGACAAGAATCGAACAAGAATGCACGATTTGTGGCCGAAAGTTTTCGAGGAAAGGAAGACTCGAAACCCACTTGAGTTATGTTCACGGCGAAGGTGAGAAACAACACAAGCCAATAATATTAGGAAGTATAAGAGATACCTAGATGATCCCAGTGTACCAGTACCCAAATCAACAAGGCTTGACCACAACAAGCGTTCAGCAACACGTTTCAACACAGCTAGCTATCTCGATTCCTCAGTCGGTCTTTCCAGTGAACTAGCAGTGGTGCCAACAGAGTCAAGTGCGTCTCATAACGGAGAAAACATTTGCACGAGAGCCAGAAGCAACTACATGCGATTACAGAGGTGCATTGGAATTCTCGTCTGCAAATGGTTATGCACAGTCCGAAGCGTTACCGAGCTTGGAAAGGGGTGGAGAGAACGAAGATACAAGGTTGTCATTTTATACTACAAGTACAATTTTATACCAGACCTACAAGGTATAGAAAAATTTTGTTGATCTCTGACTCAGAGAAGAACAACAAGTAAACTTTAGAGCTGTTATTATTGAACTGTGACTTGTACTTTTCATTTGTATGTAAAGAAGGAATTGTATTTTGCACCAAAAATATAAAGAAGTAATATTTTTTAGGAGGTCCAGTGATTGGGACATTTAAGAAATTAAGTTATGAAAAGAAACTCGGTTTGTACTTCTCACTACTAACAAGTCTTGTTTTAAAAATATTTTCAGATCAGAGTTTCAAATAAAGCAAATTAAAGAAGTCATTTAAAAGGTGTATTTTCTCAAAGGGAACAGTGACCACCTCTGTCTTGTCTGCATGCCAAATATTTGCGGAGTGTGTGGATGATCCATAAGTATTGGAACTCTCACAGAAACGTTTTGTAAGAATAAAAACAGCAAAACAATATTTTCGTAGCTGGGATAAAGAATCCCAGGTGGGATATGTAAATCCCGACCAGGATCCCGGGTAGAATGCATAAGTCCCAACTAGGATCCCGGGTGGGATGCAGGAATCCCGCATTAAATGCGAGATCCCAGGTGGGATCAAATTTTCATCCCAGGTGGGAAAGGTGGGATCCCACCACCTAAGGCGGGATCCCGCCATTCCCACCTGGGATCCTGGGTGGGATTGCCGGGATCCCGCCTATATCCCGCCTGACATTTTACCTGGGTATATACAACATCGTGTCGTGAAGACTCAGCTCATTTTTTTTTGTTGTTGTTCTACACGGACCCGACGCCGTAGATCAATGCATGCAGAACATATATATATAACCGACTAATTGGATGGTCGGTTAGGCATGTGTGCCCCGATAAAGATGAATTTTCTTTTTGAAAAAGGAGACCGCTTTTTGAAGCTGGTAAGATTAGTGACTATACGTACAAAATGTTGTGTATCGTAAACCTACCCACACTGACAAATACCTTGCTTTCGACTCTCACCACCCTATTTGCCATAAAAAGTCTATAGCCAAACTTTGGAGGGCTGATTGTCCACCATCTTCACTCGATTAGAAGGCTGAGGGGAGGAAATATGTTTCTAATGTCCTAAAGGTGATTGGCTATACGAAAAGTTTTCTCCGTAACTGCCGAAAACCAGTTACAACTAGTAGCATTCCTAATGAGAGGGAACCAGCGACTGGTTTCGCTGTTATTCCCTACATTCGGGGTGTTACGGAACCCATCAAGAGAATTCAGTATAGTCACAACGTTAAAGTTGCTCAGAAACCTTTTCAGACTTTAGGGCATATTTTTGCTAAGCCTAAGGATCCGCTCACGAAAGCACAACGCGCTGAAAGTATTCATGCAATGACTGTGATCACTAGTATATCGGAGACACCAAACGTCAGCTTGATACACGTTTGAAAGAACATCAAAAAGCGGTCTTCTTTTACAACAAAAAAAATTCAGCTTTATCGGAGTACACATGCCTAACTAACCATACAATTGGATGGGATAAGTCAGTCTAAAATTATCACCACTTATCGGCGTTACCACCGGCGCCTTTCTATGGAAACCTGGCGTATCAACTCCGTCAACGCTCCTTTAAATCGTGATGATAGCGGCTTACTTCCTGACGCCTATTTACACCTCGCCAAAAGAAAAAAAGGGGGGAGGGGTAGCTAATTAGAGAGCGTGTAAAAGGACCTCTCATTACAACGTTTAGATCCCCCCTGATGAAGGCACTAGACAGGGGCGTCGAAACGTTGGGTCTATGAATTGTAACTTCTCTCTTACATTCATCAAATCTTTATACTAGAGTAGCATCAAACCATGTCTGATTGTCAACCTGTTTATTTTCTTTTGTATCAAAATTAGGGATTGGCCGTACGGGTAAAAGAGCAACAGTAGATAACAGATAAAAACTGAGTTGACAGAAATGAGTAAAAGATGCAAATAAGAGGATTTAAATGAATGCAAGCCATGAATGACTAGAAAATGGTAAAAAAAAACCAAAAACAAAAGAAACAACACCTTTCTGCGAGTGAAGCTACACATTACATAATTACTATAAGGATGATTAATCAATAATAATTGAGTTGATGCAAAACGTTAGTAGGCTTAAATATATCAAAATAGACCAATAGGTTGATTATGTGGTGCAGTGCGTCATCAATCACAAGACTGCAATTCATAAACAGTGTTCTTCATTCGAGAACACAACAATTTCTGTTCGGATCATCGCATACATAAGCTCTACCTAGAAAGAAACAGTTTTCTGGAAGCACACTGTCTCTTATCTTGTATGAGTAAGCTCTAAAGGGAGATTGCAAGCACGGATTGAAATTCGAGTACATTGGCTGGCATGACGAGCAAGGACCAATGGCATGTACGCTATATTATTTAATATTTTTGGGAATTATCATAAGGATTAAATTCTACCTACATTTCGTTTTCATGGATTTCCTTACAAGTCGAAGCTCCTGCAATTTTTATCTAGTAGAACTTAAAACTTACTTCTGTTGAATTTTAGTCTACTCTATTTATTACACTATTAGATTGACTCTAAGACTTGTCGATTATTTTTTAACGGCCTTCCTGCTATAATTCCGTTTAGGTCGTCCAGGTTAGTAACAAAATTTTAATCCAGTTGGGATTTCAAGCCTGGTTAAAGTTTTATTTCAAAGGCGACTATCATAAGTTTACGGTTAAGCGGCGTTGATAGATCACTCTGCCCATTTGGTTTCCGAACAGCGTTTTCAGGAACACAGAAACAAACCAAAAGAGAGAAAAGGGAAAAAACAAACCAATAAAACAAACAAACAAACAAAAAAGAAGCGGAGAAGAAAAATTCCCTTGACTTTATATTACCACCTAAAAATATTCGCATTTCTATACCACCCGGCTAAAAGTCCTCCGTAGGAGGAATGGAATTAATGGAAAGAAACGGCAGCAACGACCACATTAGAAAGCACCATCTTAAGCCAAGTGCGATCTCTTCAATGGGAAAAGACCTAATAATGATTTCTATTATGATTTCTCTACCGAAACATTTATTTTTGCATTCTCGGCTATTTCCATAAAGTCTAGGCTTACATGTAAAGTGGTACGAGCCTTTCATATTGATGCAATATGCCATCGAACTGCATTTGTGTAACCCTAGGGCACATTCATCGATGTCTGTCATTAAAAAAAAATAGAGTCAAACAACAGCAACAAACACATCAGCAACAGCTACAACATCATATATGCTTCTCAGGCGGCCTCCTCTTAAGCCATAAACTCTGTTATTTGTTGTCATAAATTAGAGAACATAGTTTTGCCTACTTGCCATTTGTCTATTTCCTCTGTATCGAGTACTTTACTTTTTTGTGGCACAATTAAATGTGTGTTTGCCAATGGTTGAACAGTTGTACATGATTTTTTGCTAGTCAGTTGTAAACTGAAGCAGTTCTCTTAAAGTGTTGTTATCATTGGTGAAGATGTGAGACAATCGAAGTTGTTTTGAAGATCAAAAAGTTAAACGACCATTTAAGGAGGCTCCATATGGTTTTTGACAGCGGGAGATCTGGGTACGAATATAGCGCGAGCTTTCCAAGTGTCAACATGCAAAACAAACATGGCAGCTCGATACGATTACCTGATTGTTATCTGAAAAAGTGTGTATAAAACAGTTTAACACAATACAGTTTTTATGTGAAAAACAGGTCGAACGAAAAGAAAACATTGTGGGAAAGATTGCTAAAAGGCGACAGATCGCGACAGATTAGAAAGTTTACGTATGCTCAGATATAGATCTTAGCGAGGTTTTATTCCATTACGTAATGTTTTGCGGCAAAGAAAATAAGGGTCTTTCGAGAATGCTTTATCGCATTGGACCTTTAAACGTATTTGTGCCCTTCCTAGTGCCTGTTGATAAAAAAAGACAAAATAAAACAAAACAAAATTCATAACACCAAACTTGAGAAAGAGGAAGAAAACACAAAATTGCCAAAGCGAGGAAACCGACTCTGTAACTCCTATTTTTTCAGCTTTTAAATGATTGGCAGGAAACTTTTAAGAAATTTCATCGAAGCAAATTGAAGAAAATCAAGGGCAAAGCCAAATTATCATTGGCGAACGCCTCCCTTCGTGGAGCCTTAGCTTAATAACGAAAATAATTTTCATAATATTTACTACAGCAAACGGTAGTCCGAACCTTGCTCATTGCCCTTTTGAAGGTTTTTAGTGACCTAGAAAAGCGAAAACATAAACATTTTCTAGAAAAACAAAACGATGACGCGCGCGCCAAAATTGAGCAAAAACCCTAGGGAGCCTCTTTAAAAAAATTACAATTCTTTCATCATAGGTGTTAAAAGGAAGCTCTTAAGAAAAACACAAAATTCTTTTCTTGTCCACCTGTTCCACAATAAGGATCCTTAAATCCAGCCGGACACAGGCACCGTTAACCTTTTTCAGTAAATCTGCTTTGACAAGTAGTGTTGCTCTTGCAAGGATTTTGAACACAATTGTTCTGATAAAAGAAATTATAAACACTTTTAACATCTCCTTCACTGTTAATGTCGCAGTCATCATCACCGTCATCGCCGTTATGATTACCATTTCCCACGAATTCTTTCGTCATTATAATTTCTTTCAGCAAATCACTATCTCAAAAGCCTCGGGGAATGTCTCGTGCCTGAATGCCTGAAGATCAAATGAAAACACGACAAAGGCATCAGATCTCTTAAAACAAAGAAGTTAAAGCTGTCGTTTCGCATGTAACAATAACTTGTTATTCACTATTAATTCAAAACCACATGTTATCATGGTAAAATATTCATATGAAAAATGTTAGAGGAAACATTGAAAAAAAAATACCATTGAACAAGCTAATTTAGAGAGAAATCTACCTTAGATGCATGATAAAAATAATTTTCATTGTCCACCAACTCTTGTTCGTATCCTTCGTGGGTAACATTATTTAGTTCACATTTGTACACTCCATGTCCATCCTCTCGTTTATCAATATTAATACTGACACAATCGGGTTCAATATAACACAAGATTTCACAAAACTCCTTCACCATTACTGCAGTTATGCGAATCACGTGGTGATTCATGAGGCGTTTGCCGTAAAACAGTTTTTCAAGCCTGAACTCAAAAGTACGAGACTGGTCTGCGAGGCCGACGTCTGAGAATTATGAATAGACATTCAATTAAATATAGTACCTTAAATACCAAAAAATGTTACAACAACTTGAGATCTACATTCGACCGATAGAATTATAATTAAAGGTGTTTTATGTATCAAATGTGTTCCTTGTCCGAGTACTGTTTGAAATCAATCCATAAATCTTGATTATGCCTGCCTAATTTTTGCCCTCTCCTATTTGGAGCATTGGAGAGCAATGGATTTCATTGCATAATTATTCGTTCGTTATTTGGAAAGCATTACTGGTTGGCACAAACGGGAAAAGAAAGTTCAACGAAGAAAAAAAGTGACGGTTTTTAGATTTAAATCACATTTACTTCACAAAACGCTGCTACTAACGCTATTAACACCACGAAAATGGAATACATATTTGACGTTTTACCTAATTGAAAATAAGTTCAAATTTATCACTATTTTGTTTGTACGTGGCTTTAGATGTCTACTAATTGGGTCATAATCAGGAATTTTCAACATTTTTCGGAAAATCTTTTTTTACAGGATTATAATTATAATAACTCACTCGAAACTAGAGGGGAAGAGTCAGCTAAAGTACTATCTTTTGTACAAATGAATAATTTCTTGCTATGATTAATGGGTTATACTGAAGCAAATCTTGTGATCTGACTGCCCTGGTAACTATAAACAGAGTTCCAAAGAAAGAAGGCGGATAGAAACAAAATACATTATACAGAGCTTGTCTGGAGGAATTCTCTTGTGTCGAGCACTGACTACAAAGCTCGTAAATGTTTTGGATCATTTCAGTGTGTGCCTTAGATGCGACGTCTTAAATAAATAATCGTTTCCCAAATCAGACTATCTTCCAGACAATCGAAATTCGGCTGTAATCTGTAATATGCCAAGATGCAAATTCAACTCAATTTTAATTTCTTTCAAAACTTTTTCCATGACTCAGCTGTTTTCTCCTTATAGAACTGATTGGTTATAGGATTGCCTATGTAAATATTTGGTTTTATAACTGTTGGTCGGTTGGTATTGTTAAGGTGAACGTTCTTGAAGGTCGACTTAGTTTGTAAGTCAGAGCAGCTGCAGCAGTGAGGAGACACAGCGTACGTCTATGATTGCGATAATCCCGATTTATCGCCGAAATTTGAGCGATATTTTAATTGGATATATCGGCGATATATCGCAATTGCCAGGCCGCGATATATCGTTGAATTCTTCGGGAATTGCCGGACACCAACCAGTACCATTGTTAAGCAAACCAGTCCTACTGCTGTATTATAATCAAGTTCTGTAGATTATCTTTAGTTCTGAGAGAAATTCACAGTCGAGCATTCATGTCGCCGTCCTAAGAGTCTAACAGGTTTACACGCCCGCTTTTTTCCATATGCACGTTACCCTTATTTCGTTAATTTTCTAAAACAACCTTATATCGAGAAAAGTACCACTTTTTTCTTGCTCTGCTCGGATATTTGAACCTAGTCGACGATATGACATGATTTTATAACATATCGCGGGCGCAAGTATGCCTATTTCCTAAAGAGCTTCGATTGTAAAAATCTTTATGTACGCACGGCATTGCATTTATAACATGACGTGTGCAGTTTCGATCATTTCTACTGCAAGTTCCCGTCGAGTTTAGCCACGAGTGCTCAAAAGTTTTAATTTTTTTTTTCATCCCGAACAGAAAGATCTTTTAGAGCTCAAAACGAAAAGAAATTATGGTAAACAATGCTTTCGAAAAATGAGATTGTAGCTCTTTGAACCGACCAAATAGCTCTAGAGGTAACGATACGTTATTCCCTACCGCGATGCAAATAGTGACTGGAAAAGAAGAGTGATCTTTTTTCACTTCAATGAGGCTTTTCGACGTAGGAGACAATTCTTTAGAACGGTAAATATCATTTTTGGCGTCAATATTTACCAAAAGTGTTGTTTTATGGAATATTTTGGTTTAAATCGAACAATTTTCAGCACAAAGCCTCGCTGGTGGTAATTTCTGGTGGTAAATACTAGTAAACAACAATTCAAGTAAGGTGAATCAACCACGCGATAAACACGAGAAATTATTGCGTTTTTTTCGCTTCGTTTGTGTAGATTAATATTTCTGAATGTTGATATGTCCTAAGAGCATTAAAGAGTATTGAAGAATGCTCGCTCTAAAGTAGATTTACTAAGTTTCAAAAAGAAAACGGTATTCTTGATCATATGCCCACATAATCGATGATATCAACTTATGCTTAAGACTTTTTACTGATGGTCTTTAGTGATGATGTAAAGTCTGCTCTCTTGCGAAGTTATTCAGTCTTCTCTATCTGATTGAAGTATCTATCTGACTGTTTGTTTTTCTTCTTCTTTTTTTCCTTTTACGTTTTGGAACTTAACATCTGATTGGTGCTATTAGTGACTAGCTGTGGGATCCTGGGGAAGGATTATTTAGACTTAATGACTTATGACTTAATAGAGTGGAAAAAATACAGACGATGGCGTCAGCGGGAAACAGGTGAGGTCGGTGTAAGATTCGAGCCAGAAGTCTCTTCAGTGGGACCAGGAAAGATACTAGATTCGTTCCCAACCCAAGCTAGCACCCCGAAAACTATGGTAAAATTATAACAACCTGCAACACAAAGCTAAGCTCGAGCTGAAAAATTATGGTGCATCTTGACGAGTAAACTGATTTGTGTGTTGTGTTGTTATTATTTTAATGAACCAAGATGTATCCAGTGGCGGTAATACTCAATTTTCCATTTCCTCGAGAGGAACTTGATGTGCTGCCACACGAAATCGAGTAAAAAGGCCACCCTCCAGTGCCAAATCCGACCCTTGAAGTGCATGTGGAGCAATTGTTTTTGTTGTTGCTAACAATGCCAATTCTGGCCTTTGAGCTTATTTTCCCACCGCAATTAGCATTGAAACCTTCTTTGTTACAGTTCCGTTGCAAAGGGGCATCAGAGCCAATCAGTGATTTCCACGTGTCACGGCCTAGTGATGTATTGCGATATTTCCCGTCAGCGATCAGTGAGAACAGAGAATCAGCCTGCTTCTTGATGACTATGAACCTCAGCTGTTGATCGATCTTCATACCGAGACAGATCTGGGAGAAGGATGTGTTCCAGTATGTAGATAGCTTTGTTTCCTGTTCATCAAAACCAGTTTGTCCCCCAGTGGGGTTAAATTCCCTGTAATCACTCCAGTAATCGTTGTTGTAATGAAAGGTTTTCTGAAGTGAAATAAAAAAGAAAAGTCATCTTCTTTAATTTCTTCGAAGACATTCGTCACATTAACCACAAATTAAACATCTATTTCACGCTTCATGGAGAGGTTTTTCTTCAAATAGAGGCATTGTTCAATTGACTTGATTCAGATAAATTATGTAGCATAAAATTATTGTTACATAGGATGTAGAAGTTGAATTAGATCAGAATTTTTGGTAAATATGCGTTATGATTACAAAGCATTGACGACTTATCACCATTACTGAAGGGAAAGGGTGTGTTAGTCTAAAAAGTGTGTTTTATTTGCAGAGGAGAACGGAATAATTGGGGCGCTCCTCGATACTAGAAAAAGGCGTTTATTTTCCGTCAAAAAGGGATATTTCCAATCTCTAACTCTAGTTCGTTATCATTTCGGTTATATTTTCAGCAGCTCACTTATTAATAACATGTGTAAAATAATTTGGACTGTAAAATATGCACATTTCTGCCGTCAATCTTCATAACCGGCGTCCATCCTCTATCGCCACATCCAAAATTTCCCAGGTGACAAAGAACGGGGACTGGTTGGGAATCAATAAGGAGAGTAACCACAATGCTCATATTGGCCTTCCTGCATTAAAAGTATAATAACATAAAAAAGTTGTGGAGATAAGGATGATGATAACAATCATAGCGATAATAAGACTAATAGTGAGAAAAATAGGTGAGACAACTATAATGTCAAAAATGTGAAATGAATAAATAGATACGCAATAAAATTAAAACAAGTAAAGATAAGTGAATATATAGAGTTATGAGAGGAAACAAATGCAAGAAAAGGAATGAATAAGCAAATACATGTAAATCTTTTTTTCCTAAGAAGGCAGTGTCCATCAGCTAGCGTAATCAATCACTTTCCGTTTTTACTTACTTGCCCTTATCATAGAACTCTTTACACGAAGTAATTCCTAGGAAGAATTAAAAAGGATCTTTCATTAAAAGGTTTACGAGTTCCTTTCGATTGATGGTTAGTGTTTTTATCAGATGCTGTTTTTCTTGTTGTTGTTGTTGTTGTTCTTGTTGTTTTTTTATTGTTTTTTTGTTTCGTTTTGCTTTTTTTTCGGGGAGGGGGGAGGGTAGTATCTCTAATAAGATTTCCATCCAGTATTGCCGTTAATGCTTGTAACAAGTTACCACTTTAAAGGTGGCTCACATAAGCCTTAGCGTCTTTGAGCAATCGAAGAGCCTACTACCTCTTTATTTCCTGAAGAAGTCGCACAGAGATTTTAATGCTCAGGTATCTGTTCTAAACTGTGAGTGCGTACTTGGTTTCAAAAGTGGCCAAGAAAAATCAAACGCTTGCTTTGTATTTGTCAACGAGATAATATTCAGGATTCGGAGATACGACTTCAAATTTCTTTGGATTCATTTTAAAAGTATCTTTGGCGATACTACATGCCACGACGTCCACTGAGATAAGTATTTATTTAACCCAAGCGATTACCTTTGCATTCTAGTCCATTTCCAGTGAATCCAGGTTTCCACGTACAGTTGTAAGACCCTTTGGTGTTGTTGCAATAGGCATTAAGGCTACAATTATGTAAACCTCTGACACATTCATCTATGTCTAAAAAAAACAGCAATAAATGAAATTTCACTAGGGAATAAGCCAACCAACAAATACCAACAACAGCAATACATATATAGTGTATTTTCGAGAAGGCCTGCTTTACATAGTGTCAGTTTCATTCCTTTCTAATATGCGAATACAGTTTGTTTCCCTTTACTTGCCTAATTGGTCCGTTTAGAGTAACTAAGTTGTAGACAAAATATACTAGCAACTATGTCAGTCACAGAAGGTATTAAACTACGAAGCAGTCATATTTTTACTATCTCCTTTAAGTATTGGAGTTACTGTTGGATAAATACTCGCGTGTTACTGGTGTAAACATTTTTGATGTACTCCCCCCCCCCCCCAAAAAAAAAAAAGAAGAAGAAAAATCAACAGATACTGTGTAGTCAGATTAGAGCAAACTGTTAACAAACAAACCTTATTACAAATCTTTTTGTGTTTCTTTTTAATGATTTTCTCAAAATATTGACATGAGGGCTCTTGTTACCTTTACTGCATCTTTGACCTTTGAATCCAGCTGGGCAAATACAGCGGAAACCTTTGTCCGTAAATCCACTTTGACATCTTGCGTTATTCTTGCAAGGACTTTTGACACAGTTGCTCTCACATTAAAAAACATCATCATCAATATTGCCATTATCTTGATCATAGTTATTTTTTATCGTCATATTCTTCATATTTGGCTTTGTCTTCGTCTTCGGCATCGTCACCGTTGACGTCATAATCGTGTTGAGTCATAGTCATTATAATCGTTGTCGCCTTCGTAATTTTCAACGTCATCGTCATTATCATGGTTATGAGCGAAAATAGAACAAAGCATTTCTTTCAAATGAGAAAACCACTGCCTGAGTTGTTATTTCAATGAATTATTGAAGCAGAAATGCCAAGGGGAGAAAAAACATATTCGTAAAGACGTGTAAATTGGAAAAAAATGTGTTTACCTCAGAAGCATGGTAGAAAAAATCTTCGTGATCCTCCAACCGATGTTCGTGTCCTTCGTGAGTGACATTCAGTTCACATTTGTAGTTTCCATGTCGATTCTCTCTTTTATCAAGATTAATGCTGACACAGTCGGGTTCCATGTAACACAAGTTCTTGCAGAACCTTGGATCCGTTACTTCCACGACGCGAATCGTGTGTTGAATAAGGCGTTTCCCTTCAAATACTTTTTCAGGGCTGAACTCCAAAATACGACACTGGTCTGCGACGCAAAAGTCTTTGAAATAAAAGTAATTGATAAATATTAGAGGAATGAGGGAGCTACTTGAAATCATGTCACACTGGCGATTTGTAATTGTTTTGTTCTATTTTGGTTTTTTGTTAATTTTTAATATCTTTCTTCGTTTTTTCCTTATTTATTTTAGTTTATTTACTTTATCTATTTTTCTGCTCTGCATAAAAGTTTTGCAATAAATTTATTTGCTATTTTCAAGACTTCAGCAATGAATCGCGATGTTTTTTTTTTTACTGTGCTTTAATATACGAGACCAGCAGCGTTTACCAAAGATTGCTTTGAAAGCTCCGAAACCATGAAAGAAGATCTGACGTATATGACATTGTTTACCTTTAGGCTATTTGCGTTTTTGAAAAGGAAGATGTCAGATTAAGCGACGCAGACTCTAATTATGTTTATTTAACTGCCACGCTTTTTATATCAATCATTATCCTGTGCTTCAACATGCATGTATGACCATGACTGATTCTTAGGTCTTATTATGCCTTACAAATACAATAGGCCATGAATCAGTTATTCGAAACCCACTCATTTCTTTGGAAACCCGTGAACGATGGCGATTTTATTTCAAGTATGTCCATGGGGCGTCTCTCTTTTTGTTGATTTTTTTGTCCTGTGGTATGCTCAACGTGTGGTGCGCTAAGCTTGTGCTCAAAACATGTCGTTTAAATTTCCACGGCCGAAACCAAAGCATCCTCAAAGAAGTGTTTTTGATGGCCTGCCACCATGGTGAAATTTTTATACAATATGACTTACTAATTTTTTAACCAGTCCGATGCTTACATTGTATTTTTTTTCCTTTTTTTTCATAATAATTTTGAAGCATATCTTAAGAAATACAAATTTTGACCATTGTGTAATTTCTGTGGGTACTCAAGATCAACTTCTTCTCTGTATTCAGCTAAATTGACTTTATCAATAGCTTTTTCACTCAACCCTTTAAAACGAAAAGTTGAAAGATATGGACTCATAGCTCAATTATATAGCTTATTAGAATTGAGATGCATAATATGTAGGTTTAGCCAAGCCTAAAAGCGGAGCTCTTGCTAGTTTATTTTCCGGCCCTTTACTATAATAAAAACTGCAATAAAACTCTTCAGCACTGACTGTAGAAGAGTTAATTCAAGGGAATTTAGGGACCAGTCCGGGGTTAGAAGGGGAAGAACTGAAATCACCAAAAAAGAGTATGTCAACACGGCAAAAATTCTCTATTGTTCTTAAATTGAAAATTATTTCATTTCTGTTTTGCTTGTTTTGACGGCAATCTCTGAACAGCTAGTGGAGGAAGACGACGAAGGAGGTTCAAATTCCTCGGCAGAAGTTTTGTCATCGTGTTTCGCTTTGTTGAATTCTTACTTAATTAATGCAAATTCGTATACGAAAATGTCCTATTTCTTCAAAGTACTATCTGTGCGTTGATGACTGAATATTTTAACGACAATTCTCCAATTAATATAGGTGAATAAAGCTAATTTTCTGACTAAATGACGAATTCTTATTATTAAATAAAACGTTTCTCAAAAAAAACAAAAACAAAAAAAAACCAATACTCGAACCAAAGGTAAACATGAACTAGAAGTAAGTCATACTGAAACTAACCTTGTGATCTGACAGCCCTTTGTATCATAAAGCAGAGCTCCAATAAGAGAAGGGAGACAGAAACAGAATACATGATACAGAAAAGGATTAGAAAAGTTCTGGTCAAGAAACGAATTCTTTACTTAATATAAATTATCATGACAGGGGAAGTTTAAAACAATGGACATTAGGCTGTCGCCGGTTTAACCAATAGCAGTCAAATTATTTCGCATGTCAGCTGTTGTGCCTTAGTTTCTACCAGTAAAAATGTTTGTTTAGAATACTGCTCGGTTCAGCAATAATTCACTTGTCAATTGCCATGATTAAGTTTTGTCGCATCATTTTGTGGCCCAACATGCTATCATGAAAAATTCACACATAACAGTTATAATTATGCAGCGGTGTAACACGTCAGCAAATTTACCTCCACGAAATCTTTCATATCCATACTGTCGTCCCATTTTAGGAATGATAAATTGAATTTTTTCAATGATAAGCAACTGATTTTTAAACCGTTTGTGCTGAATTAGGATAAATTGGACCTGAAAGAATTGTTTTAGGTCACGAACCTTCCTACAATTTTTTTTTCATAACAAAATCGATAAGACGTTTAGACCGGTAAAGCTCGCAAAAGTTCTATGTCATAATGTAATTGACTAAATTGGCTCGTCGTTGAAAATGCGTGCGTTAACTAATTGGATAGATGTAAACCTAGTTTGTGTAAATGAAGAATTCATTTGATGGTTTCCTAGGTTATCGCTTTTACACATGTACAACAGCTGGCATTGTGAAACTTTGCCAAATTATCATGCAACCACTGTTTATTTTGGTGGTGGTAAGAACTTCCCGTGTATCATGATATTCGTGATGGATAAGTTTTGATTATCATGGAGCCTTGTTACAAGCTAATTCAGCCAATTCACCTCCGCAACACCTTGCATATCCATATTTCCGTGAATATTTCCGTCTTCCCCTTTTTTTCGCTGAAAGATATGTACAACAGCTGAGATTGTGATGCTTTGTTGAATTACCTTAACAATGTTTATTTTGGTTTTCTGGTAAGAACTTCCTGTGAATCATGTTCCTTCTCCATGATTTACTGCTGTCGTCTGGCAATAAAGGCAATTGGAGGCAATGAATCAGCAGAAATTCATTTTCACAAGTTCAAATTAGCTTTGATATCTGCACAATTTTCAAACTTTTCACTTGATATACACTAATACACGGTCTGACTTCTTATCTTCATTATCAAAAACTGGAATGATGTTGAGGTAGAAATTGCTGACTTTTTCTTGTAATTATTATTATTATTTTTATTATTATTGTGATCATTTTTAGTCTCAGGAGGGAGAAGTCCTACTTCGTAAGCCCTTAGCTTTTTTTTACCAATTTAATTATCAAAACAAGCACCTCTGTCTGACTCTACAAGCAAACGTTCACTTATCGATAAGAAGTTCTAACGAACGAATTTGATTAAGTAAGTCCGTTATATTCCGATTTTGTAACGAGTGGGAAGACAAAAAAAGAAATGAAGGTGGATTTTCAATTATCATAGAGTGGCATAGAAAATTAAAATGAGTTTCCGTTTATGGGAAGTTTCTTCAACATCGTGTTGGCGCAACGTTAAAAAACGACCGTACAAAAAATATAGAAGGAATATTTCTCTGCAAATGAAATCTTTGAGGAGAATCAGTTGATTTTTCTTTCTATTGGTGGCAGTCTTTTGGCATACCTTCAATGAATTTACATTCGTGTTTTCCCTCTGAAAATATTAATGTTGTCAAAATAATGTGCTCATGTTTCTTAATTTGTTTTGATCCCTTTTATTATTAAAGAGGTTATTTATATTGCTTTCGAGTTTAAGGCAGGTAGAGCAACAAACCTGTCTCCTTAGAGCTGTATTGTTGCTATGGTAGCCTTAATTTTTAGAATACCAAACAGTTTAATCACAGTTTATTGGGCATTTTTGAACATCGATTTCAAGGAAACAAACAGAAAAGTGTGAAAACTATTATCCATCAAAAAGAATAATTTTTTTTCCAAATAAAGAAACAATTTGAACCTTAACAAACTTTAATTCCAGACTCATTTGACCTCAGCCTCTCGCGACAGTTGTGCGCGAGTAATAACATGGAGATCAAATGGATATTAGAAGACACGATCGATGATTTACGCGAGAAACTGTGGTGGTCATCGTTAAGAGGCATATAAGATTGGAGTCAATTTTCAGTTTTTATTCTTACAGCATTTGCACCCAACCGTGCGAGGAACTATTTTATATTCTGTTGAACGTGCTTCGGCTGACTTGTTATAAATGTAAACAATAATATCTTAAACGCCTTTGAATATATGAAAATCATTATTGTAGAGTAACAGTGAGCGGAAACTATTCCTCGTGTTACCACATGCACCTAAAGTAAAGATGGAACCAGGCACGAAGTTAACCAGCTTCTTCTCTATGTTTTGATGTAATCGACACCACGTTGATTTGCTCAACTACATTGGACGTTCAACGTCCATGCTACCGCACAGTAAATATTGATGCTTGCAAGGAAAAAAGCTCTGAAAAAGCGGCAGCTTTAATTTTCGCATGAACCTACTCGCTCTGTTTGTTAACCAGCATCTCTATGTTCGATAGTAAACAAGAAGTTGAATGCTTTTAAAGACCGTTTAGGTATTTGAGTATTGAGAGGTGATTTTTTTAAGCTTCCGCGGACTGCACAGTGCAATCAATAAACGTGGTATTCTAAATAGGTTTTAATCTGAGGCACATTAGGGAAAGTTGAAAAGTTCCTTACAAGAGGGTCTCAATAAGGCTAACCATTAAACGAAAAACGGCAAAAAAAAGTAGCCGTTAGACGAAAATACTGACAAATTTTAACTTTAAGTGATAAAAATAAAAAAAATGATAAAAATAAATAACCGTATACATATTTTAATCGTAACGGAACACGATTAACTGATAGCCGTAAAATAACATAAATGAGAAAGATCGAATGAGGACAATTAGAAATATGGTAAAATATCATAGCTTATTTTAAGAAAATACTAAGAGAATAAGAAAGGATTGAACAAATTGAAACAAGGACGAGAATTATGATGAAAAATAGCATTCAGCAGACACTGAAACGAAGTTCGGTTCGAAACAAGTGCCTCATGAAAGTGGGTGGAAATGCGACATATTTTCCCAACACACGCTGCTATGAAGACTTGCAGGTAAAATTTGTGTACAATGTGACTGATGTTAGCGTACAGAAACTAATTGAAATTTATTTTATATTCAAATGCTATAAGTAACTGTATGAAGATAACAAGTGGGTGTTATGTACGAGAACTCTAATCGCTTAGAGATGTAATTGTTTTGAAATAAATTGAGACATGGCATAGATATCATAAATCTTCGTCCTGAAGTTTTGGGAAAAACTTTTTGCGTGTTTTTGGTTTTCGTTTCTACTTGTAGAAAGGCCCGCCTCATCTAGGGCGGAAGGGATTTAGGAGTAATAATGGAACAAGGAAAAAATGTAAGAAAAATTTGAAAGAAACAAAGGATATGATAAAACATTTACCTGGAGAACAGTTAGCTGCAGTGAAAATAGAAGGCAAGAGAAAGAAAATGAGATGGTGCTTGAAATCAGCAGACATGATGGATGGCTGAGGCACTTGGCGAAGTTTAGTTTTGCTTTCGCTTTAAGTTTCCCATTTAAGTCGCTCTCAAGTTGTATGTACTGCAGCGACTCGAATTTGTTTTCTCTTAACAACGAAACGTTGCGCAATTTTGTGGTACAACTGACTTCCAGCTGCCAGCTGTCTGACAGAACTTGGGGTTCATTGGCTCTTGATTAGGTTCTAGCCAATTGTAATGGCCTGTTTAAGAGATGGTTTCTTCTTTTTCGTAATTTAATCATGGAGCTACTGAAAAGGAAAACCGAACAGAACCTTGGCGATATGGGTTTCTAATTAAATTGCAGATTCAGATGCGTTCTAATGCCTTTCCATGAAGTTTGGAACAATTCTCAAAGAATGAATTTTGTCGCTTGAAAGGAATCGTCATCCCTTTGTTCATGTTTTTCAAACTTGCACTGCAGCAATCTACACCCATAACGAACATGCGTGCCTACGTTCGTGTCTTCTCCTTTCTTTTTAGCCAGAGGGTGTGTTTTGTGTGTGTGTGTGTGTGTGTGTGTGTGTGTGTGTGTGTGTGTGTGTGTGTGTGCGTGTATGTGTGTATGTAAATGTGTAAGATATAATAAGTCAAAATAACTAAACCCAATATTTCTCTCCTTGTAAAAAGTTTGGGTTAAATGTTTTCTATGCATATTTCCATGCTTGTATTTCCTGTGATTATTTTACTTAATAAGTTTATTTCTAATTTTTGTCAGCTAAAATTGATGATAAGCATTTTTCAGGCTGTTCTGTGCTAAAATGTCTTTGGAATTTTTCCCGTACTCTGCCTCCAACTCCCATTGGGTGGGATGCCAATCTATTGCAAGTAAACCCTTTCCGCCCTAAAATTAATATCTATATTCTCCACACTGTTCTCCATGTTTTCTAAGGAGCCGAGTAGGACAATTAGTTTAACAATCCAGAGCTTTAGTCAATGGTCAATTACTTGATTTGGGTGTCCTTAATGTTTGATCGAGGGGTGAAATTTTCAGAAACATTAGATACTTGTCGCTCTTAGGAGTCAAAAGTTTAATAAATATTTGTTTAGCCGTTTTTTTAATTGTTTAATTCCTGTAGAGGTCAATAGATTCTGAGAATAGAAAATGAAAGGCTTTTCAGTTGATGGGAGTGATGTCAAAAAACCAAAAAAAAAAAAGAAATTACAAAAGCCAATTGGAATACAGGAAAACGTCGCGGGGGGCCAATGAGATCTCAAAGCTACCACAAGCAAAATGCCTGAGGACTGAAATAGATGAGACATGTAATAAGTTCTGAGATCAGTGCAGGTTTTTTAGCCAGAATAACACTCAGCGCAGGAGAAAAGTCACCCTTCTATTTGTTAAAGTGGAATATGTGTGCCGACCTCATACAGAGGCTAGGCGTAAAAAAAAAAGTTATCAGCAAAATGTTTCCGAGACGGAACTAAAGTGAAAAAAGTGAAAAACGATAAAAAGCGAATTGTAATGTATGTGGCTTTCATTTCAAAGAACATCATTTTAAAAGAGAGTCTGACCGTGAGACTCTGAGAATCAGCGGGAGATTTACAACGAAAGGGTAAATAAAGTGATAGAGAGAAAAGAGCGTAGAAAGGAGGCACCTATGTAAAACGAGCGATGTGGTGGAGAGACAAGTTAAGTCACGGAAGATTGTTACGTCTAAGCCGCAAGTCCAAGGTAGCTATCAGATAAGTACCCCGCCCGACCTTAGATGAGCTAATAAGTCCAGGGCTATATGCGTCTACATCTCACTGAAGGCAACGAAAGATTAAACTGCAATAATAGTAATAATAATAATAATAATAATTTGTTACTTATAAAGCGCAAAATACATGTGGATATGATCTAATGTGCTATACAATAAGACTAAGCAAAATAAAATATGAAAACGAACTATAAACGCAAACATGAAAATGCCTGTCTAAAGAAATGTGTTTTAAGAAGTGTTTTAAAACAATTAAGATCATTTACTGCTCTTATATTTGATGGCAATCTGTTCCAAAGTTTAGGAGCAGATGCCATAAATGATCTATCACCTAAAGTTTTCTTAGTTATGGTCCTGGGTGGCAATAATTGTAGTTCAGACTGAGATCGTAACATCATACGTCCGAATTGTTGCTTAACGTTAATTAGATCCGTAATGTACTGAGGTGCCAGCCCGTGGATAGCCTTGAACGCTAAAATAAGTAATTTAAATTCAATTCTGAAACAGACAGGTAACCAATGTAAGGAAAACAAAGTAGGAGTTATATGACAAAAACGGGAAAGGGAAAAAACAAGTCGGGCAGCACTGTTCTGAATACGTTGCAACTTGTTGAGATGTGCGGCTGGTAGACCATACGGCAAACCATTGCAATAATCAATACGTGCGGTGATGAATGCATGGACGAGTGTTTGTGTGGAGTCTTTAGATAAATACTTTCTGATGCGTCTGGTGCTATACAGGTGAAATAGCAAGGTCTTACACATCTTGTTTATATGACAGCCCATGTTCATGTTTTCATCAAACCACGATCCGAGGTTTTAACGACAGTCACAGGACTGATAGTAGCGTCACCACCGACCAGCCCCTTGATGTCAACTTTAGCGAGCTGTTGTCTCGTTCCGATTAGTATAAATTCTGTCTTACTATCATTTACTTTAAGCTTTTCTTTAATCATCCAACATCTGATGGCGCTGATACAGCGTTCCATAGCGTCCACTGCGTTGCTTTGAGCCTTGCGAATTAATCAAGTCTTTCATATTTTTTCTAAACTAACAGAATAAAAAAAACCCGACTGAAAAATACAGATATTATTCTCTAATTTTGTCTTCGCTAGACCCATTAACGTTTCGAGCTCTGGGCTATCTGTATTCAGTAACAAGTTCTGTGTACAGCATATAGAGGTAACAACATGATTGAGACTGCAATTGAGTGTTAAAAAGCACGATTAAAGTTTTCAAAGATAGCGTAATTGTACGAGCCCGTAGGATGAGTACGATTTGTGGTCCTCGAAAATTTTTAGGTGCTTATTTATACCAAATTGCACTCAAAATCATGTTGTTACTTGTTAATAATTTAGATTAGAAGTGTAGCAAAGAAATTTAAGACGGACGAAATTTTGGCAGCTCTCGCGCGCTATTCGTAATTTGCACTCGTGTTACAACTTTGCACTTGTGCTACACGAAAAATGCTTGGCTTGTTTTCAGCCAATCAGACACGAAAAAAAAAATTAAAGAAACCAGAACGTGATAAAAGGTACCTTAGTGCCATCAATCTTCATAACCGGCGTCCACCCTCCATCTCCACACCCAAAATCTCCCATGTGGCAGAGGACGGAGACTGGTTTGGAGTCCAAACGGAGGGTAATCAGTTTGCTGACATCAGATCTATCAAAAAGACTGATTTGATTAATTTAATGTAATAAGTCGCTTCAATCCCAGTATAAAAATCGACGGGTTTTCGTGCTTCCTAGTGTAGAGATATTTCTCTGCTGCTAAAATGTCAGCTTCCTCTTCTCGCTCCCTACCGATCGAATATGCGTCAAGATTTTTCCTTTAGAATGTGTCCAAAGGAGTTAAATCTTGTTTCAAACAACGTTGCCCGTACTTTTACCTTGAATATGCAAGAAAGATTCTGACATATGAATTACCTTTCTTGCAATATTCTCCTGCGAAACTTTGTTCACAGAGACAGTCGCAAGAATTGTATTTGAAACTAGGGATACAGGTTCCTCCATTTTGACATGGCGAAGAAGAACAAGGAGACTTAAATGAAAAAAAAATTGATCGGTGAAACAAGTGAATTTTTGAAATTAGTTGCATGAAACTACAAGCTGTTTTAGTGTTTCATAAATAAGTGTCTACCTGAATAAACAAATGAAGCGACCTTGTGTTTCCTTTGTGGTTCGCGGAGTGTCTGTACTTATCAGAAGACAACAATTGACACCATAGCTTTCCATCTGCTCCTTTGAAGGCGGCCATGTTAATTAAAAGGCACATAGCATTTCTTAAACATTAAAATGTGCAATCTAACAGGTCTTGCAAAGTGAATATTCCAACTCGAGTTACGTTCACACACACCCACACCCAGTTCGTCGGCCGCCCTCCTAGTGAACAGCTAAGAGCTTCCTCTGATATCCTTTCCGATTCGTTAAGTGGAAGGCCACATCAGTCACAGCGGACAAGTTTTACGGCGCTGTCATACCGACCAATCTTCATGTTCCTGTGGATTCGACTGTCGTTCATTCACATCACACATGTCTTGAGCAGTTTGTTTGTCATGTGAAAAAACTAGCATGTTTTTATGAGCCAAAATTCGGCCGGATTTCACTGAACACTTCACTTGCAGATTCTGTATTAAGACTGAAACACTTCGGGAAAATGTGTTAAATTCGGCCTGCTGAACTATTTCAGTTTGTGAACTATTGCAGATTGTGAATTTTGATGGTTTGTGAACTTTGATAGTTTGATACTTTTGACAGCTTTAGTTGTCAGATTGTTTGAACCATTCTAAAAATGATTCTGATTGGCTTATTGTAGCGTGCCTTATGGGAGTGGAGAGCATGCTGACGACAATGCTGTTTGCTTTTGAAATAAACTTCGTTTTGAAAATTGATTGTAATGCATGGGGAATTTAACGGATTCTTTACTATAAAACAAATAGAGAAGCATTGACTGTGCTCTGTTCTGTTGTAAAGCACTTAGGAAGCGGCTAGAACACTCAAGAAGTGCTACTACGTCTCGTGTCCCGTTAGTTAGTTAGTGTCTCGTTACGACACTATCTATCTCCGGGAGGAGATAGACCACCCCCCCTCCCGGTCTTTCTTGGTGTTCACCATGCATATTTCACCATTTACATATTGCATACATATTATTACATCCTTAGTTAATGTCCAACGCAAGTATCAGCCAATTTGATCGACGGCTTGTCAATCAACAGAGGAAAATAAATGACGATGTTTTAAGACTTTGTGATTCATCCAACTTGACAACTTTGAGGTCAAATATCTCCCCTTGCCAGAAAGCTACAACACCAATTTTGAATTCTCCTTTATAATCCATCGTTTCGTCTCTGAATACCATCAAAAAATCTTTGGGTACCATCGCATTTTTGTCTTTTATGCCTTTTAAAATCTGCTACTGTTAAAAGCTTCTCTCAACTACACCTGTAACGCAATTCTGGCTCTAGGCGGTCACTTGACCAAAGAAACCCGCATTTTATAGCTCGTTATCCAAGATGATTGATCAAGAAATCGAAGAAATGAGAAAAACTTTGGAGACTTTTTTTTAGGAATGGAAAATTTCACGTTTAGAGATATGCATGTAGGCGAAATGTTGATTGGAAAATCACAGCGATTCTTTCTTCTGTCGTTTATTACTTTGGATATTTGCTAAAATCAGCAAATACGGCTTTTGTAGGGCACAAAACATTTAGTAGTCCATCGTTTGATTGTTTATCATTATATTTGCTCATTGTTGGAGATTTGAATGTAACACGCTGAGTGTTGGTTGACATTATTACAAGCTCCAGTGTGCGACAACTTTGGCTTTTACAGACGAGAAATTCTGCGCTCTCGCATGAGAGGAAATATCAATAGCTCTATTAAACTGAAAACTGTGCTACTATTCCGGAAAATAAAATTAAAATAGTGTTGTCACTTACCGTCATCGAACATTTCCATGCAGAACTCCGCCAAACTAACATCTGTGGCGTGACTCGAAGGCTCTTCGTAGGAATTATTCAAAAGCGTTTCCCATGCTGTCTGGTAGATAACAATTTCAGAATATTCTATAGATCTCGATGTTTATTTTCTTGCTTTCATCGGAAACTATCTGCATTTTTTTTTAAAACATAGAGATGTCATTGTGAAGACACCTACTGCATGAAAGCTGTTTGGTAAAATAAAAGTTGGACGACGCACAACATAAACTTATCAAATGTGCGCTCACCCTCATCAAAGATTCCTACTTACAATCATTATGTACGAGGCAATTAAGAGGAAAGTTGGAGGAAGCGTGCTTAGGATTAAAGACAGTTAGGAATAAAGAAGGGTACCTCCGTAACTTCGTGACAATAAGCGATAAATAGAGTGTTTAACTCGATAGCTCACGAGTGAGATGTCGAGTTGAACACAACAAGAGAAATTCCATATCTAAAAGCAACCATGTATTATTTTGTTTATCATATAAACACAATCGCCCTTTACTGAGAAGAAAAGCTGAATTCATGAAAGAATGAAAATAAATGAATCGACAACTCTCGAATAACAATTGTAGAGTGCGTTGGCGCTAACTCTTAAGATGGAAAAATGCGTTGAATCATGATAGCACAAACAACAATGGTCGTCATTTTCAATTTACAAAATTCTCATTTATTGACTTTGTCCTTACCGACAGGGGAAGTCTTTCAGGTAAACGGCCAAAATTGGCCAGTGAAAAATCTTCCAGTTGTCGATTTTCATTCTCAGCTGAGAGAACTGCTAACGCCAAAGCCGCTGAATACGTAACCCAATGAATATCTCAACAGCCGCCGAAAAGTTCAGAGTTTAGTGTATCACGTCATATATATAGAAATGCCAATCCTCCACACCATCGCTCGCTGCCCTTTAGTGTTTCTGACCAGCACTGGAATCAGTCATTAGCCCCCTTTTTTTTAAGTTGACGGTGTGGATTTTGATTTTATATTCTTCTTTTGTCGCAACAAGAGGCTGGTATATAAGACTGCTACGTATAAAAATTTTATCTATCGTCGGACAGTGGTGGCAGCCACAAAGTATCTCACTCACAGAGCATGGAGAGGCTTAGTGTAGCTGACGTCTTTGAGTGCGATGTTGATACACTTCTTGATTTTGTTCATAGCAGGTAATAATATTTATTTAATAAAGTTGGGGACTAGGGTGGCAACTAGGATTTGCACCAGAATTTCAAAGACTATCTATATCAATTTTCCCCTGAACTTAAAAAAATCGTCCTTTTACTGTGGATCGATTGTCGCGAGAAGCTTGGGTCAAATGAGTCTGGAACAAAAGTTTGTTAAGGTTCAAATGGTTTCGTTATTTGGAAAAACCTATTCTTTTTGATGGATTATAGCTTCTACACTTTTCTGTTTGTCTCCTTGAAATCGATGTTCAAAAATGCCCAAAGAACTGTAATCAAACTGGGTTTGTTTTTTTTAACAATTAAGGCTACCATAGTAACATTACAGCTTCAAGGAGACAGGTTTGTTGTTCTATCAATATAAAAAACCTCATTAATAATAAAAGTGATCAAAACAAATCAAGAAACACAGCATACTGTTTTGACAACATCAATATTTTCGATGGAAAACACGAAGTAATGTAAATACATCGAAGGTATGCTAAAAGACTTCCAATAATAGAAAAAAAAAATCAAGTGATTCTCCTCAAAGATTTTATTTGCGGAGAAATAATCGTTCAATATTTTTGTACGGTCATTTTTAACGTGTGCGCCACCACGATGCTGAAATAACTTCCCATAAACAATAACACATTTTGATTTCCTATGGAACTCTTTGATAACTGAAAACCCACCTTTTCATTTCTTTTTATTTTCCTACTCGTTACAAAATCGGAATATAATGGACTTACTTCAAATTCGTTCGTTAGAGCTTCTTATCGATAAGTGAACTTTTGCTTGTAGAGTCAGACAGAGGTGCTTGTTTCGATTATTAAATGGATAAAAAAAACACAGCTAAGTGCTTACGAAGGAGGACTTCTCCCTCTTGAGACTAAAAATGATAACAAACAATAATGTTAAAAATATCAATAACAATTACAAAAAAAAAGGCAGCAACTTTTACTAGAGCATCATTCCAGTTGTCGATAATGTCTGCAATGAAAGAGGATAGGAAGTCATGCCGTGTGTCAGTGTACATCAAGTGAAAAGTTTGAAACTTGTGTAGATAACAAAGCTAATTTGAAGTTGTGAAAATCAATTTCTACTGATTTATTGCCTCTAATATGAAGCCTTTACTGCTAAACGGGAGCAATAAATCATGGAGAAGGAACATGATTCACAGGAAGTTCTTACCAGAGAACCAAAATAAACATCGTTATTTTAATTTAACAAAGCCTCATAATCCCAGCTGTTGTACAAGTCTTTCAGCGAAAAAAAGGGCAAGACGGAAATATTCACAGAAATATGGACATGTAAGGTGTCGCAGAGGTGAATTGGCTAACTTAGCTTGTAACAAGGTTCCACGATAATCAAAACTTTTCCATCACGAATATCATGACACACAGGAAGTTCTTAGCACCACCAAAATAAACAGTGGTTGCATGATAATTTGGCAAAGTTTCACAATGCCAGCTGTTGTACATGTGTAAAAACGATAACCCAGGAAAACATCAAATGAATTCTTCATTTTCACAAACTAGGTTTACATCTATCCATTTCTTTAACGCGCGCATTTTCAACGACGAACCAATTTAGTCAATTACATTATGACACAGAAATTTTGGGAGCTTCACCGGTCTAAACGTCTGCTTGACCATGTTATGAATATAAAGTTGTAGGAACGTTGCGTGACCTAAAACAATTCTTTCAGGTCCAATTTATCCTAATTCAGCACAAACGGTTAAAATATCAGTGTGCTTATCATTTAACAAATTTCAGTTATCATTCCTAAAATGGTACGACGGTATGGATATGAAAGGTGTCGTGGAGGTGAATTTGCTGACGTGTGACACAGCTGCATAATTTCAACTGTTATTTATCAATTTTTCATGATAGCATGTCAAGCTACAGAATGATGCGACAAAACTTAATCATGGCAATTGACAGGCAAACTATTGCTGAACCGAGCAGCATTCTAAACAAACATTTGTACTGGTAGAAACTAAGGCAGAACAGCTGACATACGAAATAATTTGACTGTCATTGGTTTAACCGGTGACAGCCTAATTTCCATTGCTTCAAATTTCGCCTGTCATGATAAGTAATATCAAGTAAAGAATTATTTTCTTAAGCATATGTTTAATGGGCCAGAACTTTTCTAATCGTGCTCTGTATTATGTATTCTGTTTTTGTCTCCCTTCTCTTATTGGAGTTCTGCTTTATGATACAAAGGGCTGTCAGATCACAAGGTTAGTTTCAGTATGACTTATATCCAATTCATGTTTACCTTTGGTTCGAATATTCGTGTTTCTTTTTCTGGGAAACGTCTAATTCAATTGTAAGAATTCGTAATTAAGTCATAAAATTAGCTTTTTCCACCTATATTAACTGAAGAATTGTTAAAATATTCAGTTATCAACCCACAGATAGTACTTAGAAGAAATTTTACATTTTCGTGTCCGTATGTGTATTGATTAAGTTAGAATTCTACAAAGCGAAGCGCAGACGATTAAAAAATCGATGTCAGAACTTCTGCCGAGTAATTTGAACCCGCTTAGTCGTCTTCCTCCACTGACCCAAGCAGTCCAGAGATTGCCGTCTCTCCGAGAAACCCGCCTTTAAATCAAACCCTTAAAACAAGCCAAACAGAAATGACATAGTTTTCAATTTAAGAACAACAGAGAATTGTTGCCGTGTTTACATACTCTCATAACAACACCCGAGACACTGTCGAGGGTTTGTATATCCCTTTCCTTGAAGAAATAAAATAGACGAAGAGAAAAATTAAAGTATAATACAACTGACGATGAAACGTCAACTATCAAGTTTTCCGTAATTCTTAACATATCACCATAAGCAATAACGTTACGTTTCATGTATTCTTATTTCTATTTCAAAGATGTCTGCATCGCAGACCAGTGTCGTAATTTGGAGTTTGGGCCTGAGAAAGCATTTGAAGGGAAACGCCTCATAAACCACACAATTCGCACCGTAGAAATAACAGTTTCCAGGTTCTGTGAAAACTTGTGTTATATGGAGCCCGACTGTGTCAGCATTAATCTTTGTTTACGAGCAAATGGAAATGGAAACTATAAATGTGAACTGAACAATGCTACTCATGAAGGAAACGAAAAAAAGTTGATAGACCAAGAGACGTATTCTTATCTCGCAGCTGAGGTAATGTAGCTTTCAATTCAAGATTAAGATTGGTTTATTTTGTTTTTCTTTTTAAAACTCTGAGTCTCGTATTCACCTTTAATTACGAACTTAAGTTGCCTTCCCTCTTTCAAGACATTAGCGGTAATGTTATGTCTGTGCTCTTCACCAGAATCTCGGAGAATATAGAAATAGGAGAACAACTATGATGACAAGGATAACGATGACGATATTGATGATGGTAGCGGTGCGTTTGATTATTAGACGATGAAAATGATTATAAAGATTATACTAACAATGACAACGGTTTGTTTTTTTCTGTCAGAATAATTGTGTTCAAAATTCTTGTAAGAACAATGCTACTTGTCAAAGCGGATTTACTAAGAAAGGTTATCGGTGCCTGTGTACCGCTGGATTTGAGGGTCCACTTTGCGAAAGAGGTAACACAACTTCAATGTTGATATCTTGAGGTCTACAGTTTAACAAAAAAAGGATAAACTTTACCACGGTGCTTGTTAATTGGATCTCGAAGAATAAAGGAGCTTTGTCTGTTGGCTTAAAGATCTCTTACTAGTCCGTAAGAATCGAACGACAACATGCCTTTGTTGCGGTTTCCTTACAAACACAATTCGATGGCGAATTTTTCTCTTTCTTTTTTGTTATTGCTTCTCATCATCTCCCTTCTCCTTACTCCTATCCATATATGAAGAAGGAGGCCTACCTAATTATTGTTGTGTTCACAGTTGTTGGTGCCTCTAGATATTTTTTTCCAGCACGATAATTTTGTTTCTATTTATTTGTTCAGACATTAACGAATGCGTTCATGGGCTACACAAATGCAGCTCTGATGCGTTTTGCAACGATACCAAAGGTTCATACAATTGCATATGCAATCATGGATTCACGGGAAATGGACGGGAATGTAAAGGTAGGTGTTGGATCTCTTAACAATTATGCAATAATAGTTGGTGGTGATTATGCCGGTAGAGATATATATGGACGAGACCACATTGAAAAATGATATTCTTGATTACCAAAGTGTTTTTGCATCAATTTGTATCAATGTAATCCTCACTGTTTAGTTTCACTCATCCTTTGTTTGACAGACTGTCTTATGGCTATAGAAACCTATGTAATATGTTCTCAAGAATAAATATTAATGCTGTCCAAATCAAATACGAATATCAAGTAATGCTGCTGACCTTTTAAATCTTTTATATATTTTCGTCAATTATTGGTCGGCTTTATATCTATGGACATCGATGAGTGTGTCGGAGGGTCACACTCTTGCAGCCCTGATGCCTATTGCAACAATACCAAAGGGTCTTACAACTGTACATGTAAACCTGGATTCACTGGGAGTGGAAGAGACTGCGCGGGTGAGCGTTACTGTTGAGAATATTGAGCAAATGAGGTGGATTTTTTAATTTGGAACTTTCTGATAAAACAAAAACTACTTTTACCATATTGAGAACAGTAAGTAAAGGAGGCCTACCCAATTTTTGTTGGTTGTTGGTGCTTCTATACATATATATATACTTTTTTTTGGTACGATAATTTTGTTTTTATTTTTTTTTTTATAATGTATTCGCTCAGACGTCAACGAATGTGTTTCTGAACTACACAAATGCAGCTCTGATGCGTTTTGCAACAATACTTAAGGTTCATACAATTGCTCGTGCAAACATGGATTCACGGGAAATGGACGTAAATGTAACGGTAGGCGGTTGATCTCTTCGCAATTATGTGATAAAAAATAAAGCCTACATTTGCAAATCATCCTCAAAGGGGTGGTAACTTAGATCTCGATCCTCTCAGCAAGAAAATGTATAGTGAAACTGAACGCGGGCAGAGATATATATGGACGAAACCGCATTGAAAAATGTTATTCTTGATCACCTAAGTGTTTTTGCATCAACTGGTATCAATGTACTCCTCACTGTTTAGTTTCACTCACCCTTTGTTGGACAGACTGTCGAATGGCTACAGAAACCAATTGAAGTTTTCAACAACTTACATTAATGCTGTCCAAATCAAATACGAATATCAAGTAATGCTGCTGACCTTTTAAATCTTTTATATATTTTCGTTTATTGTTTGTCGGCTTTATGTCTATAGACATCGATGAGTGTGTCGGAGGGTTACACTCTTGCAGCCCTGATGCCTATTGCCACAATACCAAAGGGTCTTACAGCTGTACATGTAAACCTGGATTCACTGGCAGTGGAAGAGAATGCGAGGAGGCGGATTTTCTAATTCATTGTTGTTTTTACAGTTGTTGGTGCTTCTATATATATATATATATATATATATATATATATAACTAACTGCAGACAGTACTGTTTCGGCCTTCTGGGCCTCATCAGTGCAGTGCTGATGCTAGGATGGGGGTAAGACCATATAGCCACCCCAAGTGATCTCACATATGTGGGATCATCTAAGCCATGCCAGAGTGCTCAAACTAGAAAAACTAGTGAGCATGCATAATGCTAGCAGCAATGACTCATCCTAGTAGAGTGCTCAATTTGGACATGAAAGCAAAGCTTTGTATGCCAAAGAGCTATATATATATATATATATTTTAACAATTATTTGTTTTCAGTTATTTGCGTATTTTTTCGTTCAGACATCAACGAATGTGCTCGTGGGCTGTACGAATGCAGCCCTGATGCATTTTGCAACAATACTAAAGGTTCATATAATTGCTTATGCAAACATGGATTCACGGGAAATGGAAGGGAATGTAAAGGTAGGCGTTAGATCTCTTAGCGATTATGTGATAAAAAATAAAGCCTACGTTTGCGATTCATCCACAATGGGGTGGTAACTTAAATCTCGATCCTTTCAGCAAGAAAATGTAGATTACAGGATACATTTTAAAGGAGATCTACCCAATTATTGTTGGTTTTACAGTTGTTGGTGCTTCTAAATATATATATATATATATATATATTTTGGTACAATGATTTTGCTTTTTATTTATTTTTTTATAATGTATTTGCTCAGACGTCAACGAATGTGTTTTTGAACAGACTGTTGTATGGCTACAGAAACCTATTTGATGTCCTCAACAACTAATATTAATGCTGTCCAAATCAGATACGAATATCAAGTAGTGCTGCTGACCTTTTAAATTTTTTATATATTTCCGTCAATCGTTTGTCGGCTCTATGTCTATAGACATCGATGAGTGTGTCGGAGGGTCACACTCTTGCAGCCCTGATGCCTATTGCAACAATACCAAAGGGTCGTACAGCTGTACATGTAAACCTGGATTCACTGGCAGTGGAAGAGAATGCGAGGGTGAGCATTACTTTGAGAATGTTGAGCAAAGCAGGTAGATTTTCTAATTTGATACTTTCTGATAAAACAAATTAAACTACATTTACCATATCAAGAACAGTACGTAAAGGAGACCTAACAATTTAATGTTGTTTTTACAGTTGTTGGTGCTTCTATACATATATATATATATATTTTTTTTTTTTAACGATAATTTGTTTTTAATTATTTGTGTATTTTTTTGTTCAGACATCAACGAATGTGCTCGTGGGCTATACAAATGCAGCTCTGATGCATTTTGCAACAATACCAAAGGGTCTTACAACTGTACATGTAAACCTGGATTCACTGGAAATGGACGAGAATGTAAGGGTAAACGTTGGGTCGAAATGTAGAAGAAAATCAGCTGGTGAAAAGTCTAAGTAAGAATTTTGATACACTGGCGATAGTACTGCTCTTCTTCTGAGCCTTGCAACTCTTATAAGTTTCTAAGTCCCTCTTCCGTGGACTGCTTTAAAACGTTTGCAAACTCAGATTTTTTAAAAATCCTTGCAATGAGAAAATGGCTGAACTCGGTTTTCGCATAAAATCGCGATTCCTGAAACCTTGTGTCTGTGTCTGCGCGATCTCCCTCATTCTTTGGCTTCAGAAGACAACTCAGATCTAGGTTTTAATATTTCTAGATATCATACTCAACCTCATGAAGTAAATTGCTTATTAGCTTAAAACTTTTCTTAGACTTTGAAGAAAACATGCATGCTGCCAAGTAAAGTGAATGAAAACTGAGAAACTTTTCCAGCCAAAAAACAGAGCTTGGAACATGAAAAAATTCTTCTGTCAATCTATCAGATTGAAGTCAATATAGTTTCCCAATGATGGATTAAGATGTAGTTAAAACAATTTCAATCCCTTCTAATCAAAGATATTTTTAACTTCTTGCAGGAGCTTCCTCGTGTAAAAGAATTCATGACATGCAAGTAGAAATGATTTTCGATATTATTTTCATAGTATATCAAATATCGCAGTTGCCCACACATAGTTTAAACCCATCACGGCACCGAATATACCCCAATTTTCAAACCATATTCCATATGCGGAGAAAGTCATCATTTGAACCTTGATCCATTTCAGTGGAGTGCATTGTCCTCACAGAAGAAGTGGAAAATATCCTTTACCTTTGCACACATGTTTGATTCAAGGGCACATAACCGAGTATTGTTATTATAAAGGCTGGTGTTTATATTCCGCAGATTTTGACGTCTGAAGGATCAAATTTTCATTTGCTTATTTGTTGAATCATTATTATTATTATCACTCTGTATCTTTCCCATTATCATTTTCATTGCCACCGTTGTAGCAATGATAATTATTTTTATAAGCTCAAGTTTTTTTTCACCATCATTGTTTTCATTACTAGTTGTTTTGTTTTGTTTTTCATTTTGATTCAAAAGATCAAATGTGAGTGTTGTGGTTACCCTTCTTGTTGACTCCCAACCATTGTCCGTTTTCTGTCACATGGGAAATTTTGGGTGTGGAGATGGAGGATGGACGCCAGTCATGAAGATTGACGGCAGAGAGGTGCATACTTTCATCCAATAATTAATTTCCTGTATAAACCCGCTCTCTTTCAAAACGTTGCAAGTTAAAAATGTGCATGTAACTTATGTATGTCTTTTGTGTTTCATCGAGAAGGTTATACATGAAGAACAGACCTCGTTCAAGACTTATTGTGTGTAGTGACTATTCAAAAAGAATGAAAAAGAATGCATAAATATATGCCCACATATTTGTCTTTAATATCATGTAACAGCTAGATAAGAAGTAGACATCATTAAGATCATAATTCGGTTAAAAGCTGTCCTGAACAAAGAATATATGTTATCTGAGTTGAAGTTCCAAGCTAGTTAATGGATATGTAGATATCAAACAGATTTAAAGAGCTGTCATTGCTCATCCCCTACACAGCGGGGGGAGGAGGATAGGTAGAGAAGGTTTCTTGGAGGACTAGAACATTTAGGGCCGATCAACTTGCCAATGAGGAGGAATCATGGATCATAGGAATATCACAGAGTCTTATCGGGGGATCAGGTTACTTTTATCGTGACACAAACAAACTCCAATTTGTTTTTGTTATATCTAAAAAGAGATAGGAATTTCTTTAAGGAATAGCAACGTCTATCATCCTTCATTCACTTCATAAATTATTATCATATCAATGCCTCTTGATTGGCGGGCAATTGAAAACACATCAGAACGCCTTATAACTAGATAGGTTTGTTATGCACTGATCTACGGCGCGGGGTCCGTGTTGGAAAAAAATGACCTTAGTCTTTACGACAAGATGCCGTAAACACCAAGGTCAATTCAACGGTAAAACAAATGAGTAATGGATCAATAAATGCAGATACACGACAGGACTTCGACAGCAAATATCCATTAATTCGGAGTAAAAAAAAAAATTGAATTACTCCTATATTTCAGACCACATTCCATTATGATGAGCATTACTGGATAAATGATGAAGGATACAATCTTCCCGGAGGAGAGACTGGGTTTGACGGACAGGAATCAAAGCTACCCACCTACTGGAACACATCCTTCTCCAAGATCTGTCTCGGTATGAAGATCGACCAACACCTCAATTTTATTGTCATCCACAAGCAGGCTGACTCTACGCTCACTGATTGCTGATGGCCAATACCGCGCCACCTCACTGGGTGGTGAGAAGTGGAAAGAGTTGATTGGTTCCCAAGGCTCATTACAGCGCAACTGCAACAAAGAAGGGTTCAATGTTGTTTGTAGTCGGAGTGGATATTCTAAAGCCAGAATTGGTATTGTTAACAACAACGAGGATGAGTGCGACTCGTGCAACTCAAGGATCGGATTTGGCACAGGAGGGAGCCCTAACAATTCAAATACGTGTGGTAACGAGGCCAAATATTATACAGATAATGGAGACAAATACATCAAAGCCATGGGATACATCTTGGTACAATAAATATGACTCAGTTTTCGCAAAAAAAAAAAAAAAAGAAAAAAAGAAAAAAACCTGAAATAATAATAAGTCCAATTGTCAAAATATAGTTTTTCCTGTTTCAAGTGCAACCCCTCGGATAGGGACTTATGCCCGTATATAACTTTGGTTTTACCCTGGATCAATCTCTAGCCATTCTTTCCCTGAACTCTTTATAGGTAAATCTCAGATACCAAGTTAAACACTTTTTTCATATAAGACGGCATATCAAACAGCATTCAAATATTCTGATAACAGAGGTGTCCAACTCGCTTACTTTGTCGTAGAAATTATTATTGGCCAATAATTTTTTTCCAATATTATCCTCAGATTTCGGAAGGAGTATCCTTTGAGGAAAAGGTGGACGGGTCAAAATCTCTCCCACTGCGTTTCGATTGTTATATGTATGACTATCATCTTTAAAGGATCGAATTGGAAAGGAACAGCTATGCTTTCTGGCCTTAATGAAATTGAAACGATACTTCAATAAAATAGACTAGTTTGTTGCAGTTTTATGTTTCTTTGTCTTCAGTGAGATGTAGTTGCACAGTTCTGGACATATCAGCTCAGCTAAGTTCGGACGGGGCACTTATCTGAGAACTACCGTGGACTTGCTGCTTAGATGTAACAATCTTCCGTAACTAATCTTGTCTCTTCACTACATCGCCCATTTTACGTAGTCGCCCTCTTTTTTACGTTCTTTCCTCTCTTCCACTTTATTCACCCTTTCGTTGCAAATCTCCCACTCAGAACCATATCTCCCGTTGCCGGTCACCGTTTTCCCTTCCCTCAAGGTCAAACTCTCTTTTAAAATGATATTCTTTGAAATGAAAGCCACATACAATTCTCTTTTTATCGCTTTTCACTTTTTTCACTTTAGTTTTATTACGGAGACATAAACATTTCAAACTAAATTTATGATACGGCACCTGTCTGACTAATAAATGATGCTTCGGGATCACTAACATGAAAGAAAAAATAGCTGCAAATTCTCTTAATACTTTGTTTTGCTGATAACTCTTTTTTAACGCCTAGCATCAGAACGAGGTCAGCACACATATTCCAATTTTGACACAGACGGGTGAATCTTCTTCTGCCCTGATTTTTTCTCTCGCTGAAAAACCAGCACTCGTCTCTGACCCAATTACATGTCTCATCTACTTCAGCCCCCTGGCAGTTTGCTTGTGGTAGCTTTAAAATCTCAATTGGTCCCATGTGATGCTTTCTTATATTCCAATAGGCTGTTGTAATTTCTTTTGTTTTGGTTTTTGACATCCCTCCCATCCACTGAAAAGCTCAAAGCCTTTCTTTTCCTATTCTCGGAATCCATTGTCCTCTACAAGAATTAAACGATTAAAAAATTTATAAACAAACACTTATTGAACCTTTGACCTCTAAGAGTGACAAGCATCTAATTTCTCTTACAATATCACCCCTGGGTCAAACATTAAGGTCACCCAAATCAAGGAACTGATCACCGACTAAAGCTCTGGATTTTTAAACTAAATCTCCTCCTTGACTCTTTAGAAAACATGGAGAACAGTGGGGAGAATATGCATCCTGGTTTTAGGGCGGAAACGGTTAACCTTGCAATAGATTGGCATCCCACCCAATGGAGGCTGGTGGCAGAGTACGGGAAATAACAGGCCCTTAGTTGCTCTACAACAATAAAAGCTGGATAAGCTCTTGCAGGAACAGCCCTTTGACTTATGAGCAGATGTTACCTTTCACATGATTTCTATTTTCCAACTGGTTTATTTTATGAGAACAGTCACAATGCACCTTAATACTGTTTTTGTCAGTTGCTCAATATGTATAAATTGAAGTAGCCTGGAAAGTAGGGAAAGATCCCAAAGAAGGTTTAGTACAGAACAGCCTGAAAAATGTTTATCATCAATTATAGCTCACAAAAATTAGAAATAAAGTTATTAAGTAAAATGTTTACAAGAAATACAAGCATGGAAATACCCAAGGAAAAAATCTAACCCAAACTTTTCACAAGGAGAGAAATCTTGGATTTGGTTTTTTTGACGTATATCTTACACACGTGTAGTATTGTTTCTTAAAAAAGGTTAAGAACTAGGGTACAGTAAAATTGGCAGAAATCATTTTCCCACATTCTGAATGTCCCATATACCCTTTATTCCTTGGATCGCAGCGTAAGTTCTCCTTACCATCTGCTATACATTTCTTTCAATGTTAGTGTTAAGAAGGTGGTATTAAATTAAAGTTCATAAGGTTGATAATTTTTTTTAACTCTCGTTACCTTTTGATTCATGGATTCATGACAGGACGGAAAACGCGTGCACTGTAAGTACCTCCCGTTGTCCCATACAAAGCCTTAGAAAACTTTTCTAAGGCTTTGTATGGGCTTTTTTTCTGGAGTATCTGAGTGTGAACCAGAACACCAACAGACCTATACATGTCTCAATTTTCCGAGGAGGGAATGTTAGGCATCAATGACACGTCATCGCTTGTCAAACTTTGTCAGTAAACATGAATTTCACTTACGTAATTGGCACAGGATATACTACTACCGATGAGGGAATAATAAATAAATCTGATCAGAAGTCTGTGGCAGGTCGGGTGATATTGAAACGCGTGGAAAATGCATTTTACATTTAAAAAAACTTTATACTTGGAGGATTTCAACTGCTTTTTTTTTTCTGGCAGTCCTTGCATAAACCTTGTACCCTGTTTCATCCACATTAATTCTTCGTAGTTGTACATTCACTGCGAACAAAGTTTTCCGGTTAATTTTTATCGTTTTATCCCGTTGAGATAGGCCGCTGTCCACTAGAATTTTCTACAACATTATATCAGTATGGAAACGCGGGCACAAACTCAGCCACAGGGAATCGAGTACCGAAGACGATCGCCAACAAAAAGCGCGCGCTTGGCGCGTGCTTGGCAAAGTAATCATGCCACGACGATCTCGGGAAAGTACAATCGAAAAAAAACGCAGCATGCGAAATCAAAGGAGGAAACGTGAACGATTGTCAAGGACAGCTAGGGAAAGGGAGAACAGAGAAATGAGAACACAAAAGGAAAGAGATGCATATTCTTGGCGCGAATGTATTATAGCAAATGGAAAGCATTAGTCGAACAGAATAAAAAGACCCTGGACAAAACCAAGGTAGGTACTCGGTTAGCGTCAAAATAGAATAAAATAGATATCAGAAAATGAGCAGTTGGTTACAAAAAACGATATCACCGAACTGACGCTGAAGGTAATCAAACTAGCATTGTCTTGCATTGTACAAAACGTCCTGGGGTTGACTTCAACATAAACTCATAGGGGGAGGGGAGAGTGTAGCCCTCAAAATTCTTCTCCTTTTTATGATGAAATGAAAAAAAAACTACAATCATTTTCGTAAAATAAGGCAAGGAATCCGAAATTGCCTCATTCTGAAATGATTTAGCGGGAATTCATTCATTTCTGTTTGCCAAGCAGACAGGCTAAACTTTCGTCTGAAAAGATCAGTCATTGAGCTTTGAGCATTTTCCCTTCCATCTTGCCATGTAGTGTTGATCTTGCCCTACCAAGGTTACCACGGATCAAAAAATGGCCAGGGATAGAAATTTCAAGGTCAGGGAAAAGTCAGGGAAATTAAAGTTTTTACACCACTGAGTTTCATACCATGCTGGAAGAAATATTTCAGATGATCTCAGCAATGTTTTAATGAAGAAGAGGAGACTGGACATTTTGTATCCATTTCATCAGGGAAATTTTATTTTTATCATGGATAGGTCAGTACCTTATAGTCAGGGAATCTTGGAAAGTTCTGTTTGTATTATATGAAAGGGATAAAGTTTATCAATAAATCTATTAACATAGGAATTACAATTTCCTCGATTGTGATTAGTTTTAAAAACTCCTATTTTCCACTAATTCACTTGCCAAGTTGTTGTTGTTCAATAAGCCAAATACATTCAAAGTTGTAGTTTAAGTCAACCAATCACATTCAAAGTTGTGGTTTAAATCAATCAATCACAACCTTGGTTTCAATCACCATAGAAACAGTGTACAGATTCCTAAATTGGGGCTTTCTTTAAAACAGAGAATTGGTTTCCCTTGAGCAATAACAATATTTAAGTGTTCTTTTTAATTTGGAAATTGTAATTTTTATGATTAATTGGTAAAAGGACTTTGTGTCATTCGTTTCGGTCTGTAATCACACTCGTGATAGACAAATTGTACTTCCACTATGCAGTCGTCTGATTTTGTTATCACTCATATGATTACAGACCAAAGACTACACAATCTAGCATGTGAAGCTTATTAAGCTGACCAGCTTCACTTTTCCTCTGTTTATTACTTTATTCCAGATTAGAGACAGGAATACAAAATCAGGACCACCCAGTAGCAAATTTGCCACTGTTAATTTAATTGATCCATCTGAGCTTCAACCAATCAGTGAAAAGGAATTAATACTAGGACAGGGTTCATATGGCCGGTGCATTTTAAAATCTTTCAAAAGATTAAACGTTCTTGTGGTAGAAAAACAATGTCTGATGCAAAGCACTAAAGAGATGGTAAAGGAGGCACAAATCATGTAGACTCTCACACACAAAAACATTCCTGCAATAATAGGAATCCAGCTTGAAAGAGAGCCTATATCTCTAGTGATGGAGTTCAAAGTGGAAGAAAATACATCCGCAACAGTCAGTAAACTATTGTATTGCAAAGAATCCAATGGTATATTAGAGAAAGTTAACAGTTCACTGACAAGCAAAGACTGGCTGATCATTTGTCATGATATCACAGATGCTCTAGCTCACATTCACTCTAAAGGCTTTCTTCATTGTGGTCTCAAATCAAACAATGTTAATATGTAATCCAAGATGGTGGCTCTGGGTCCCAGAACCTAACTTCTGAAGTTTGGTTTTATATGAGACAGGCAGAGTGAAACAAAGAACATGATTTTTACAGATTATGTGTAATACCCAGATGTTATGAACTGCTGAAATTGGCAATATTCTTTCAGTTATCTAAGGAGCTATTTATGACAAATTATGTTATTATTATGCTATTTATATCAAACAAAAAGAAAACTGCATGTAGGCTGCTGGTGGAAACCCTCTGTATTAGTCTGCCCTCTTCCACAGTTAGCAGTGGGATTAGGGAAAGTCACACCACAGTAAATTAAAAACAAACAAAATTTATCACAAAAACAGTTCCAGCAGCACAGAAAGGCCACAATGTTGGATGGATGGCCAGGTATACAATTGGAAAATAAATTGCAAAATGTGTACCAGCATGTTTGTGTTAATCCCATATTATGAAGTATGAGTTGTTTTCAGTAACTCAGTGTCAAATTTTATGGTATAGTTTTCTGTAATAATAACTAATTATCATCATATTGGCTTTCCATTGTTAGACATTAATGCCAATTTCTTGACCAATTGGAAGTAAAACCAAGTATAACTTGTTTACATATCTAAAAGTAAATAAACAAAGTTAAAACTGGGTGGGTTGCCTTGAGAACCCATCTGTTCTGGTGTGTTGTTTTCTGAGTTCTTAGAAATAAGTGCACACTATCTTAACTCTGGTGTAATTTTGAATATCAGAACCCTGAAGAATAGCTCTTACTAACAGACCTGGTGCATGACACAGTAGTTTGGGTGTGTTTCTATCTGACCAAATGATAGGCTTTGACCTGTTTTGAGACTTATCCGTGTCAATGGTACTGTCCATCTAGTGTGTAAACATAGTACTTTTAAATGAATTCAGTAGACTTATTCATTTGATCATTATCATCTGCCACACAACTGTGTTCCCTATTACATTAGTGTTCACTGTGAGATCTAGAATGACATAAATGTAGGCAAAAATGGTATAATAAATTATTTGAGCCTAAGCCTTCTTGTAGTTGAAATATTGGGAAAGAAAGGAAGAAGAAAATAATCAAGAATATAGAATTAGGCATATGCAAGATAACATTCTGTTTCCATTGTTACTTTAGCACATCAGTATTCCTGTTGTGAAGATGTCACATCTTTTATCAACAGGACTGCCAAGATGACTCATCTTTTGGCCAGTTTCTGTTTGTTATTGTAACAATAACTCTTGCAGTCCACTGGCAAAGGCCAAAAATTAACTTAGGAATAAAACAAGGATGCTGTGGCTCAAAAAACTTTGTATTAGGACACTGACAGCTTGAACCTAGGAGTCAGCATTTAGGCTTTGAGTTTAAGCAGAGACTTTTCCCTTTTTCTAAAATTTATGATCTATTTGCAAGCATTTTCACAAGCCAAAGCCAAAGCCTTCTCTTAAAATTAATGATTGAAAAACCAAGGTATGTTAGTTAACATTTTCTTTCAATTATTAAGTTTCATTGTGGCAACTTCACCTTCACCTTGTTAGGTTCCAAGAGTTCGATGTCGCCATAGTAGTTACACAAAATGGCACATCAACCAATGCTAGGAGTAATAACTGATTTATTTCTCATAGTGAGTCATATTATATACAGGTTTTTAGATAGGCGTAATTAGAACGGAACGATAATCATTTTAGGCATTTACCACAAAGGAAATTTGCAGGTGGGCAGTAGTACGTTGTGGTGTATTCTAATCAGGGGCAAGTGTTAAGTAACTTAAGTGTGGGTGCTCGGAATATCCGGGCATGTATTCTAACACCCCCTCTTGCTCGGACGTTGCGAGCATAACAATCTAACTACCTAGAATAAGGCCTGTGAACTTTTGTAACGTAACTTTAGTTACAGGTTTTGTGAAGATGTCTGCTACGTTATCTTGCGTTGCAACATATTCTAAATTTACATTTCCATTCAGTACTTCAGATCTAATAAAGTGGTACTTAATGTCGATATGTTTTGACCTCTGATGATTTACAGGGTTCTTAGCTAGATTGATCGCTCCTTGATTGTCAACTTTAATAAGTACGTTATCGATCACTACATTCATATCACTACATAACTGTTTGAGGAATTTCGCCTCTTGAACTGCGTTCGCTAGACTAATATACTCAGCTTCGCAAGTCGAAAGTGCAACAGTTGGCTGCTTGTGACTTTTCCATGAAATTAAAGGGCCGTTTACAGATAGCTGAAAATTATACCCAGTAATGCTGCGCCTATCTTTTACAGACGCTCCCCAATCAGCATCACAAAATCCAACTAACTTCAATGCTGATCTTGATTTGCAAAATGTTAGGCCTTTTGCACGCGTGCCTTTTAAATACCTTAGCACGTGCTTGGCCATACTGAGGTCTGATTCAGTGGGGCAAGACATCTTCTGTGAAAGTTTAGTTACAACATAACACAAGTCAGGTCTAGTACCTGTCATAACGTAAATAAGACTACCAACAATTTCTCTGTATAATCTGGGATCGCTTAATGTGCGCGAATCCTCGCTTTCTTTTTCTATCCCTGGGGCACATGGGACCGATTTAGGTTTGCAGTCGGACATCTCAAATTTCTTTAAAATCTTATCGATGTATTGCGTCTGGTTTATTTCAATACTCTCTTCGCTGCATTTAAACTCCGTGCCTAAAAACCATGCAAGTGGGCCGAGGTCCTTCATTTTAAATTTATTACTCAAAGCGCCTTTTACCCGCTCTAGCAATGGTAAATTTGTTGCGGAAATAATTAGATCGTCGACCCAAACAATTATAATAACACGACCTTCTGTCTCGGAATTGTGAGTGTAAACACAGGAATCTGCGGCTGATTGAACAAATTTTTCTTCGCACAAATAATTATGAAGCATGTTGTTCCAGTTTCGGCCACTCTGCTTAAGACCGTATAAGGACTTTTTCAATCTACAAACTAATTTTTCGCCATTTTCTCCGACTTCTTCAAAACCTTTTGGTTGTTGCATAAAAACTTCGCATTCACCGATTGGTGCATTAAGATAGGCTGATCTTACATCCATTTGATGAATGATCATGCCTGTTTGCACGGCTTGCTGCATAAGTAGTCGAACTGAACTCATCCGTGCGGTTGGAGCAAAGGTTTCGTGGTAGTCAATTCCAGCAGTTTGCGAATAACCCTTAGCTACATATCGAGCTTTGTGGGTCTCCCCACCGTCCGGGCCAACCTTCACTGCAAACACCCAGCGGCCACCGACAATTTTTCTACCCGCAGGTGGCGTGACTAATTCGAAAGTGTCATTGTCTCGAATTGCAGTCATTTCGTCGCTCATGGCCTTTTTCCATTTCAACCCCTCGATAGAGTTTATGGCTTCTTCGTAACTTGTCGGAATGTTTGAAACTCTATAACAGTAATCTACTGTGACGTTAATATCATCGTCTGAGTCAGTGTCTAAAACATAGTCTTCTAAGTGTTGGGGTTTGTTACGGGTTCGTGGGGGGTAGCGTTTGTCATTTTCACCGTTATCAGATTGCTCACCGGGGCTCTGACTCTCTGTCTCAGTTGAGTTACTAGTCACTTCATCATGTTCCCCCTCTGTCAGTTTTGTCGGGTCAACAGCTGGTCGTAGAGCGTCCTCATCAAAATGTGGCGAGTTGTCAGTTCGGAAAAATTTTACACATCTTACCCGCTCAATTTTGTTTGATTCCGGGAAATACACTAGGTAAGATGGACTTTCCTTGTCATAGCCTACAAAGATACCTTTCTTGCTACGCGCTTCTAGCTTCTTTGCATTTTGAACATAAGCATAGCAAGTGGAGCCAAAAACTTGCATGTGGCTAATATCCGGTCTGTTGCCTACAAGCGCTTCGTAGGGAGTTTTGCCTAATCTCGCGTTGAAACATCGATTTCTGATATGGGCGGAAGTCATTAGCGCGTATGTCCAAAATTGTTTTGGCAATTTTGATTCTAACAAAAGGCATCTGGCCATTTCAAAAAGACTGCGCCATGCCCGTTCCGCCGATCCATTTTGATGCGGTGAGTAGGGGCAGGATGTCTCGTGTTTTATGGTGTTTTCGCGCAATAATGATCGGAACGCTTTGTTCGAAAATTCGCCTCCGTTGTCGCTCCTAATGCGCTTTATCTTGCCATACGGGGCTGTGTCAGCCAGGAATTTCTTTGTGGCCTCTACTGTGTCACTTTTCTGCTTAAGAAAATAAACCATAATGATTCCAGTATAGTCATCCACGAAACATAATGTATACTTGAAACCATCTCTGGCCTCCGGACTGATTGGACCAGCCAGATCACAGTGGACAAAATTTAATGCTGCTTTAGCTCTTTCATCGGGTTTCCGGTTCCGAAATTGACACATTTTACCTTGCGTGCAAACCGCACACTCGCATATTTTGTCATCCTTGATTCTCATGCCGTCAACAACATTAGATAATTTTCGTAAATCCTGAAAATTACAATGGCCCATAATTTTATGCCACTCCATCAAAGAGCTTGCATTGTTGTGGGAGGATGAAATGCTATTCAAATAGTACAACCGTCCCTTTTGCTCGATCTCGAACTTTGTGCCATCCGGTGCTTTGAAATATTTTTCTTTCCTGTTAAGATTTATGCTCGCCCCTCTTTCTACCGCCGCGGAAACAGAAAAAATATTCTGAGTGTAGGACGGGATATACAGAGCGTTGTTAAGGATAACATCATGCAAATTACCGTTAATGTCATATAACTTAACCTTAGCTTCTCCCCTCCCCAAAACTACGTTAGCCTTACTTCCATCGGCGAGCTCAACAACATGATCCTTTGCTTTAAAGTCTAAGTCAAACTTTAAAAACTTAGATTCCTCAGTTACTATATGACTAGTAGCTCCCGAATCGAAAAGTAAACTATTTTGCTGTTTCTTACCTAGACCACTTTGGTCTTTAACGGTGAAAGTAAAATAATGTTCAACGGAGTCCATGTTCTTTGATATTTCCCTCTTTCTTTGGGGTTCCGCGGCTGTTTTCGCTGCATCGGTCTTCCGTACTCGGCACTCTTTAGTGTTGTGGGACTTGGTCCGGCATTGTTGGCACCATTTATCCACTACTTTATGGGAGTAACAGTTTACAGTTTTGTGCCCCTTTTTGCCACATTTATAACAGTTTCCTTGGAACTTCGCTGGGAGCGCCTTGGACGCGTTAGCCAGCATAACACCGTCGTTTTCACTACGGCAACATCGCTCGTTTTCCTCATGGCTTCGAAGGGCTGTCTTAAACTCAGCAAAGGTTATTTGCTTTTCTCTCTGCATAACTACAGTAGCAAAAGCCCTGTAGCTGCTAGGAAGACCTTTTAGTGCCATAGCTACCAGTAAGCTATCGCTGATCACCTCCCCCGCTGCCTTCAGAGCAGTTGCCGCGGTCTCCGCCCTAATAATGTAGTCCGTGGTGGTCTCTCCGTCATTCATACGAAGCGAAGTCAGCTCTGTGTAGAGGGCAATGATTCTGGGCTTTCCTTTCCCTTGGTAGTGCTCTCGCAACACGCGCAAAGCTTTCCTCCCATCGTTGTTGGCTTCCCTTATGACGAGGGACAAGCTTCTGTCGTCCAAACACTGAACAAGTTCGGCGAAGGCATGCGCTTTCTTTTCAGCACTGGGGGCTGTCGTTTCGCTTTCTGGGGGAACGACCACATTGTACAGCTTCTGAAGGCGCATGTATCCCAAAAACTTTACCTCCCATAGCTCGTATTTACTGTCATCCCCGTCAAACAGGAGTGTTCTCCTGGGCCCATAACCTGTTAGGTTCCAAGAGTTCGATGTCGCCATAGTAGTTACACAAAATGGCACATCAACCAATGCTAGGAGTAATAACTGATTTATTTCTCATAGTGAGTCATATTATATACAGGTTTTTAGATAGGCGTAATTAGAACGGAACAATAATCATTTTAGGCATTTACCACAAAGGAAATTTGCAGGTGGGCAGTAGTACGTTGTGGTGTATTCTAATCAGGGGCAAGTGTTAAGTAACTTAAGTGTGGGTGCTCGGAATATCCGGGCATGTATTCTAACACACCTAACTTCTTCGCACCAAGTGGCACAGAAGGCCTCATCCCTGAAACATTTTTTTATATTCATCTCTCATCTCGTACCTATCCTGTGTATCCGTGTATGTAAGCTATGTTCGCGCTAAAAATCTAAAGGTGGGAGGATAACCGTAACTCCACTGACTCACCTCTACAAGTTAACATTTCTCACAGTGCTAGTTCCTCTCATATTAAATAAGTCGTGCTGATTAGACATGGTCGAAATGTAAATGGTTTTTTTGACAGAATAATTGAAGACAAGTACGCATGCATTAAGGGTGTCTGGCTCGATATTTCGATACGCCCACGAAATCAATTGACCGTGAAGATCTGAGAGAAAGCCGTTTACCAACAGGCTACTGGAAAGCGCTTTTAGTTATTCACCATACGGTATGGCTGCATACCCACAAATATGTCGTAGAAAAGCCGGTTAAGACAACAGGACAACATGCAAAAGAATGGAGTCTTTTGTTAAGATTAAAGAATCATATTACGACATTCATAAAATTAACCAGGACTCCATTCACGAGCGATGACACATTGATCTCTATAGTTTGAAAGGTTACGGAGTCGCATTACAACACTAACCAGGACCCCAATAACTAGCGATGATAAGTTGATCCCCTACAGTTTGACATGCTTTCACACATTCCCAACAGACCCGGGGAAATAACGCTGCGGGAGATGATACTTGCAATAAAAGCCATATCCGTCCTCTCATGATTGTTTCTGTTCAGAGAAATTACTATTATTAATTATTATTAAGCATCCAAATTAAACCCGAATTGCACCGGTTTTACTTCGTACTTCACCTATGAATGGTCTATAAAACTCTGGACGCCCTCTCGATCAATCAAATACAGTAGCTTAAAACCAATCAAGATTTGGTGGTGGTGAGTATCATCCTGTATATCAGACAGTTTGCATGTGTTCAATTTAGGGTCCATTGCTTCTTTGGGTCATCATTCTTTGGTTGTGACAGGCCCCTTTGATAACCTTATTGTTGGTTTTTATTTTCTTTTAATAGAAAGCCGTCAAAAGACTCTGGTTTTGGTTTTAAACACCCCAAGCAAAGGGTACAACTGACGGACTTAGATCAGACTTGATTTCACAGCCATTGATGATGCTCTCCTTCTCCATGCAAGGCCATGAAGTAGTAATTTTCATGTAAACTCGTGAGGTTTCAGTATTAATAAATGTTTCATCATAAAGGGCCAATAGGTTGGAAGTTTCTCATGGCTTCTCGCTGATTAAAACACAGGTTGACCCTAAAGCTGTCCCCACTTTTTCAAACAAATTAGTAGGGATAAAAAAAAACACTTTTGATATTGCCAATATATTAATAAATAAAATAATAAATAAATAAGCGCTCGGGCGCTTCTTCGAGGAAATAGTGTATACTGCAACTCCATACCAACTTTGGACTTGAATCAATACTGGTTAATGAGTACGAAAGTGAATTGAAAAGTAAATTCATAAAAAAATGAAGATGACGAGTTTAGGGATTTCTTATAATTAAACATTCTCTGTAAATATCTAAACCGAAAATTTGAGCCTCAGCAAAATGTTATCTTTCAATTTACGTCACCGCTCCTTGCCAAAGCATTCAAAAAGCGTTTGAGAGTACTTTTGTCGACTGCAGTAACACGCGGATTTGTACGATCACTAAGTTAGGACATTACGCACCATAGTACAATTTCACCCACCCTTCATAATGAATATCAGATGGAATCACCAGGTCAGTAGTGAAGTAGTCCTTGAACTAGCTAGTGAGGAATTAAGTAGAAAAGAGAAGTAAATGGAGTCGGATTCGTAGTTTTGACCGTGTAATCAGGATGAGTGACAACGGCTGAGACAAGGCACCTATGTTGCGTAAAGTGTCAACGAGCTGCCCTGATGTGAAGGCGCTCTCGAATATGATAGTATTAATCGCCAAATGTCACAGCTTGCAGACAATCCACCAAACAAAAATAGCTTTGAACAAAAGTTTACAGAAATAAACTGTCGTTCAAAATTAATCATAAATTATTGTCGGAAGTACTGTAAGTACGCCTAACTCCATTCCGTCAAAGGAAAACTGATTAGTCCTCGAAATAGTTAATACTCTATGACAAATGATAAAAAACCTACTATGATCCTATACTTAACGAAGAAATACGTTACCGCCAGCCCTAAAATGTGACCATGAACCGTCAAAGATCCCGAAAATTGAATTGTCAACCGTCAAAATCGGAAAAAATTAAACTTCAGCCGTCAAAGCTCCTCCCCTCCCCACCCATTGAGATCCTGATTTAATGGTCTTCATTATGACGGTCTATTTTAAAATAAGTGCCTTTTTAAGAGGACTTTTTGGTTTTTTTTCTGTGACAAAATATATACCTTGAGAAGTGCTCCAAACCTCACGGAAAGGTATCAGAACGCATTTGAATTTTTAAATTTTTCGAGGGAGGAGGCCTCTGCAATTTAATTAGAAACCCATATCTCTAAGGTTCTGTCCTAGTTTCCTTTCCAGTCCCTTTATGATTAAGCTACAGAAAAGAACAAACCCATCTCTTTAACAGGCCGCTACAATTGGCTAGAACCTAATAAAGAACCAATGAACCCAAGTTGTGTCAGACAGACGGAGGCTGGAAGTCTATTGTATCACCCAGTTGCGCAACGTATCGTTGTAAAGTAAAAACAGATTTGAGTTGATGCAGCACATACAACTTGAGAGCGACTTAAATGTGAAACTTAAAGCGCAAACAAAACTAAACTTCAGTACGTGCTTCAGCCATCCATCATGTCTGCTGATTTCAAGTGCCATCTCATTTTCTTTCTCTTGCCTTCTTTTTTCACAGCAGCTAACTGTTCTCCAGGTAAATGTTTTACCATATCCTTTGTTCCGTTCACATCTTTCTTATGTTTTTTCCTTATTTCATTATTACTCCCAGATCCCTCCCACCCTAGATGAGGTGGGCCTTTATAATTCTACTATAGTAGAAATGAAAACTAATGACGCGAAATACGTTTTTCCATATGCCGTTTTTCCGAAAACGTCAAAACGATTACATCTCCAAGCAATTAGATATCTTATAGATGAAACCCATTTTTTATCTTCATACAATCACTTATACCGTTTGAATGTAAAATAAATTTCAATCAGTTTCTGAAATCTCACATCAGTCACATTGTACAAAAATTTCACTGGAAAATCTTTATGACAGTGTGTGCTGAGAAAATATATTTTATAAGTCGCATTTCCGCGTACTATGTTTTACTGTCCGCTGAATAATATTTTTCATTCTCGTCCTTGTTTCAATTTATTCAATCCTTTCTTATTTCGCGTAATTTCTTAAAATAAGCTACAATATTTTACCATAATTCTCGTTATCTTCATGATCATTCGATCTTTCTCGTTTAGGACAAAAAAATTATGACCTCGATTAGTACAAAACCTTATTAATATGCGAGCTCAAAACAACAAAGAGAAGGCTGCTATAAAACAAACAGAAAAGGAACTGGGAATAAATTCATTTGAGAATCTTTGAATCCATCCATTTTTTAAGCTAGTCTAATCTGGGGTGATGGCTCTTTACGGTAAACGGTATAATTTTTGTTATTTTAGGGCTATCAGTTAATTTTGTTCCGTTGCGATTAACCCAACAACATCAGTTAAAAAAACGCAAAAATTTGTCCACATTGTTTTTAATTCATATCTCAACAAATGTTAATACATGATACATGTCAGCAACATTTCCTGAAAATCTGAAAGAAAAAGAATAAATAATGAATTTTTTATGAATTTTTATGTGCACCCATGTCATTCCAAAAAAATTAGCAAAAATTTGTCCACATTCAGTTTTTAATTCATATCTCAACAATTTCGTCCTGTGACGGCTTATCGTTCTTACCCGAAAAGAACCGTTGTCAAAGCAAAAGTAGGAACATTCTCCTCAATATTTTACGACCCTGAGTGTTGGCCCGGTCTTGAGCTTGAACCCTCGACCTCCTCCACGCCAGTCGAGCGCTCTAAAACGTGAGCTAACCAAGCGCGACTCGTACAATATGTCATTTTAAAGTGTATAAAATGGGCTTCTCAGGAAAAAAAAATTCATCATTGAAAGCCAGGACTTTCCTAAAAAGTTAAATTTAAAACACAAAATAACTAAGATATAGTGTAAAACTTGAGGTCAAAGTCACTTTTCCTCACAGGTATAGGTTACTTAAGATTAATTGATAGCAGAAGTTAATTAATGTGTACAAAATGTAATGTACCTTTGCATTCTCGGTCATTCCCAGTGAGTTCTTTTACCTCTGGAACTAATCTTTCGAAATATTCCCGCTATATTCCTAAAACATTTTTTTCGAATCCGCTCTAATTTATCCTAATCCAAATATCACTTGGAAGAGTTGAAGAACACTAGACCTTGTAATTTTAAACAAATTGACCTTTCCCTTCTTTGGCTCATACGTATGTGATGATCAATATCCGGAAATCTCTCACATCAATTAAAAAAAAAAACACACACACACACATTTGCTGTAAGTGGAAAAATTGTTCTCAGAGGTGCAACCTTAAATAGTCCTGCCATATACAGTTTTGTCTATATCATGAAACATGGCGTCGAGGTTCAATTTTTAAAAACCAAGGCTAGCCCAACATTTGAATCGCACATTTTTGTTTGTGACATTTATGGCCCTCTAGATTCAGTTCACTTGAAAAAAGCACACAAAGAGCTTTGCGTCAAACAATTTAAAGAGCAGTTTGAATAGTGTCGGCTGAAATGTGTGGGACACATGATTTAAGCTGAGCTGCGATGACTTCATTATTTGGGATGGTTGAGGACACACAATCAATCAGTGAAATACCCTTCTTCTGAACTAGATTTCCTATTTCTTTGCATCGTATTTCCTTAAACCTGCATTTTCTCAGGCAATTTGAGTTAAAATTTATTTTTGGATGTATATTATTATAAGGTAAATTCCATTTCTGTGTGACATTGCGTAAAACACCAGTCGAATTACCGTACTAACACTGGTTAGTTTGGTGCTAGTAACTTCTTGTAGGACACAAATATATTCTTCCTAATTTCCAGCAACATCTTGTGAAACTTCAAGTTCTACACAGGAGGCGAAAAATCATTAAAAAAAACACATTCTCTTAAAGTCAGTTGCACATCGTCCTAATTACGTATGGAAATATAATTCCCAAAATATTTCTTGCAGGAAAACAAAAAGGAAAGTGGTCATGATGAAGGAAATGGAATCCTCTTTCGAAACTTTAACGAGTCGCGCTTGGTTAGCTCACGTTTTAGAGCGCTGGACTGACGTGGAGGAGGTCGAGGGTTCAAGCTCAAGACCGGGCCAACACTCAGGGTCGTAAAATATTGAGGAGAATGTTCCTACTTTTGCTTTGACAACGGTTCTTTTCGGGTAAGAACGATAAGCCGTCACAGGACGAAATTGCAAGAATCCGTAAACGGAAACGTGGTAGAAACATGTTAAACCGTTCCGGAAACACGACGGATAACCTGTGTTTCCCTTACCGGTTTCGTGACGTTTTCTCGCGTTTCCGTTGCTGCGTATACAACGGAACCGGACCACTTTTACGTAAACATAACGGAAACATGGAGTTGCATGTTTCCGCCACGTTTCAGAAATACGGAAACATGTGATTTCGTCCTGTGCGTAGGCCCCGTCTCCTTTCTCTTCTCTGAAATGATTAACAGGGACGTTAAAGAACCAACGCACTTCTCGCAAAGAGTCGGGAACGTAGCTCCCGGTGTTGCGCTCTGGCCATGTCATGGTATACACAAACCTACATTTAAACCAGTTCTCGTTTCAACTCGTTTTTTACAGACACGGTTTTTTAAGCAAGACCACTTTCATCTAGACTTCCATCTATCTCTAGAGAAGGCCTGTTTGAAGAATTTTATAAATTTCCTGAAATGGAGGGAATGGTTTCTATATTGGAAACTAATTTGAAATTTGCAAAAAGTAACATTTACGCTTGTGACTTCGCCCATATCATATGATTGTGTGAAAGACCATTACGTTTGTTAGACTGATTAACGCATGAGTATTTGACGTTCTGTGTGAGATCTATAAAAATATTTGCGAATTTTTCTCCACGTTCTGTAAGCCAACATTTTAAGGCATACTTTTAGTCGTCATTTATATATACTTTGGCCGTTTACATCTATCTTTTTTACTTATTCAAATTCAGAGGGGTTGGGTTTTTTTTAATGAAAACCTTGTCAGTTCTTGAAATTGGTTTTTTTTTCCTCAGACACTTGGTTTTCTAAAGAGAAAGGACATCTTTCCGGAAGATACAAATTAGGAAATGTTATAAAATGACTTTAATAATAAGAACACGACGAATCCTTAATCGCATTGCCTAGGCATTAAACTCTTCGAAGACAATTGTTCTTCCTTTCTCGACGACTCAAAAAGTGTAAATATAGTGAAAGGATTTCGATGGGCTTAATCGTTAGCCACAAAATAATGCAAGCGTTGGGCGTAGAACTGACAGATGTTAACCGTCAGTCGTAAACATAGTTAAATGTAAAAAATTCAATGTTTTAGAATTGGCGGAAAGAAATTTAATGGTAGCCTTAACAAAGGCAAAATTTTAACCGTTAGTTATAAAAGCCATCACCCCACTGAGACTTACTAGTAAACGAAGATATACGTTAACGCAGAAATTTAAAAAAAAAAAAATTACCGAAAAAACAGTTCTTCGCGCGTTATAATATGGAGATCAAACGGAAATTGAAAGACATGATCGAAGATTTACGCGAGAAACTATGGTGGTCATCCGCTAAGAGTGAGAACTCCAGGTATATAAGATTGTTGTCAATTTTCAGTACTTATTCTCCCAGCATTTGCACCCACCAGTGCGACGGACTATGTTATTCTACTGAACGTGTTTTGGCCTGCTTGTTATAAATATAAACAGTAATATCTTGAACGACTTTAATTGAATATATGAAAATCATTGTTGTCGAGTATTAGTAAAGGGAAACTATTCCTCGTGTTGCCACATGCATCTGAAGTAAAGATGGAACCAGGCACAACTTTAACTAGCTTCTTCTCTATCTTTTGCTGTAATCGACACCAACTTGATTTGTTCAACTACATTGAACGTTTAACGTCTATCCTACTGCACAAAAAATATTGATGCAATTTTTAGGAAAACAAGCTCTGAACAAGCGGTAGCTTTAATTTTCGCATGAACCTACTCGCTCTGCTTGTTGACAAGCATCTCTATGTTTGAAGCTAAATAAGAAATTAACTGCTTTTGAAGACCGCTTAGGTATTTGCATATTGAGAGGCGATTATTAAAAGGAGGGGAAGATATATTTATGAATATCACGAAATGTTGAGGAATTTTTACGATAGAACTAGAGTTGAAGTCAAAGATCACCCTCGATCCGCCATATTGGCGGGCAAGTATGGGCAGACCAAGTGCGATTTCCAGTTTTTTTAGTAAGCAAAAATAATTGGAACATTCTTATATCAATTTCGTAATTAGGACCCTAAAACAAGACCTCATGCCAAATCTCAGCCAAATCGGTGAAATGAAATGGCCCACGAAAGGTCGAAAGTTACAGACTATCGAACCTAAATGGAATCTTTTAGACGATTTTTTCGTGAACTGTATTGTTTAAAATTCCTGTTTCACTTTTATAGTGGACTGCTTCGTCAGCGTAGCTTCAGCTTCCGTTTTGTTGTTATTTATTGTTATTTTTTAATTCCTTCAATTCCCCGCTTCCTACGGTACCTCTTAAAACTATGTGAAGGCCCCTTCTCTTACCTGGTTTATGCTATAGATTCCTGCTTGATATCTTTTCATTTTACGATAATGATTGTTCCATAAATAAATGAATAAATAGAAAGAAGTAATAATGATAATAATAATAATAATAATAATAAAGCGGTCAAACAAATTTATGATATGCACTATTTTTGAAAATTTCAGAATGTTCGTTGCTGGTAAAAACATTTCTACGAATAGCTAAAAATATTCGTTTCTTCAAAATGTTGATGCATTTTTTGATTTTGTTCATTGCAGGTAATGATATTAATAAAAGGTAGTGACTAGGATGGCAACTAGGATTTGCACCAGAATCTTAAAGACTATCTAAATCAATTTCACCCTGAACTTAAAAAAATCGTCCTTTTACTGGAAATCGATGGTTGCGAGAGACTGAGGTCAGATGAGTCTGGATTCAAAGTTTTTTAGGGTTCAAATGGTTTCTTAATTTGGAAAAAATTTATTCTTTTTGATGGATAATAGCTTCTACCCTTCTCTTTTTGTTTCATTGAAATCGATGTTCAAAAATGCCCAATGAACTGTAATCAAACTGTGTTTGTTTTTCTAACAACATAGCAACAATACAGGTTCAAGGAGACAGGTTTGTCGCTCTATTTGCCTTTAACTCGTGGTCAAAACAAATTAAGAAACATGAGCACATTATTTTGAAAACATTTATATTTTTAGAGGGAAAACACGAAGTAATGTAAATACATTGAAGGTATGCCAAAAGACTACCACTAAAGTTCAGTGTTCAAAAACATAACAGAAAAAAACAGAAATGATGAAAAATATAACCAAACTGGCATAATTGTTAAAATTCATACTAATCATGACGGTGTGTGAGCGAATATGATCATGCTGAAGTTCATCGCGGCTCGCTCATCATGGCGATCTCCAGTCATCACAATAAAGCAAGTCTCAGAAACTACATCGGGCGCCCTTCGAGTGAAAAAATAAGAGCTTGCTCTGATATCCTTTCCGATACGTTGAGTGGAAAGTCACATCAGTCACTGCAGCCGAGTTTTGCGGCGCTGTCATCCCGCGCGATCTTCACGTTCCGGTGAATTCGGCTGTCGTTCATTCAACAAGCACTCGCCTTGAACAGTTTGTTTTCTACCTTGTCATGTGAAAAAACTCACGTGTTTTTATGAGCCATAATTCGGCTGAAGTTCACTGAACTTTTCGCTTCAAGATTCTGTCATGATTAGAGACTTAAAAAAAAACTTCAAGCAAAAGTGAGTGTTAAATTCGACATACCGAACTATTTTAGTTTGTAAACTAAGGTAGAATGTGAACTTTGATGGTTTGAAACTTTTGACAGCTTTAGTCTTGTACAGCCAATCAGAATATTTGAACCATTCTAACAGGGATTCGTGTTTCTCCCTACACTTCTTTCGTGGTTTAGCCGCTTCCTGCGTGCTTTATAACAGAACAGACTCTATACCTCCCCATTGGGGGATATTGTCAGACAATACAACATGGGCTATCATTTCTATGCTGATGATACTCAGTTGTATCTGTCTTTCAATTCTCTCAGTGGGGATGATCAAGCTTATTCTGTCTCTCAGGTTGAATCTTGTGTTAGAGATATCGACCGTTGGATGTCTTGTAACAAACTTAAGTTGAATAGGGACAAGACGGAACTGCTCGTTATCAGTTCAAAATATCGACCACGCCCATCTTTAGATAGTATCCTGATTGATGATCATCGTGTAGAGCGGTCTGACAAAGCTAGGAACATAGGAGTTGTTTTTGATGAGACCTTGTCACTGGATAAGCATGTGAGTTCCGTTTGTAAATCTGCTTTATTTCATCTTCGGAATATCGCTAAGATTAGAATGTATCTGACTTTTGAGTGCACAAAGACCCTTGTCCATGCTTACGTTACTTGTCGACTGGACAATTGTAACTCGTTGCTCCTCGGGTCACCGGACTATATTATTCAGAAGCTCCAGCGCGTTCAAAACTGCGCCGCACGCCTTGTAGCTGGGCAACCTAGCGCTGCGCACATTCGCCCCATCCTTAAGGAGCTACACTGGTTACCTGTGGAGCAGCGAATTACCTTTAAAGTATTACTGTTAACTTTTAAAGCTCTCAATAATCTGGCGCCTCCGTATTTAAGTCAACTTATAGTCCCATATAACCCTACAAGAAATCTTAGGTCTGCTGGCAAACATTTATTAGAAGTACCGAATGTGCGCCTGAAGAGCTATGGGGACAGGGCCTTTTCGGTCGCTGCCCCAAAGCAATGGAATGATTTTCCCTTAGACATTAAATTAAGTGGATCAGTTGATGTTTTTAAATCTAGATTGAAAACTTATCTTTTCAGACTCGCTTTCATTTGACTTTTTGTTTTAGTGTCATTGTCAGTTAGTAATTTTTTTTTGATTGTAAAGCGATATAGAGCTTTTGTATATACCGCTATACAACTAAAGTTATTATTATTATTATTATTATTATTATTATTAACAGAGCACAGTCAAGGCTTCTTTATTTGTTAATCAGATAGAAATTAAAAAGGGAGGTAAATGGAGTCGGAGTCGCGCACAGTCTTCGGCGTGTAATCAGGATGAGTGACAACGGCTCAAATAAGGCACTTACGTTGGTATATATTGTGAGAACAGTCACAATGCCCTAAATACTGTTTTTCTCACTTGCTCAATGTGTATAAATTGAAGTAGCCTGGAAACTAGGGAAAAATCCCAACGAAAGTTTAGTATAGAAAATGCTGAAAAATGTTTATCATCAATTATACCTGACAAAAATTAGAAATAAACTTATTTTGTAAAATGCTCACGAGAAATACAAGCGTGGAAATACACATGGAAAAAAATTAACCCAAACTTTTCGCAGGGAGAGAAGTGTTGGATTTAGTCATTTTGACTTATAATATCTCACACACCTGTAGTATTATTTCTTAAAAGTTTAATAACTATGGTACAGTAAAATTGGCAGAAAGCCTCTTCCCACATGCAGGCATAGCATTTTCAAAACGTTCAAAGAACCTACTTCTGTAGGTCCCATATACCCCTTTTACTCCCTGGATTGCAGTGTAAGTTCTCCTTGCTATCTACTTTACATTTCTTTCGATGTTAGTTCTGAGAAAGTGGTGGTAAATTAAAGTTCGCCTTATCGTAAGGTTGATAATTTTTTTTAACCCTCATTACGTTTTGATCAATGAATTTATTATTTCTCGGAGGAGAAATTACTCATTTAATCTCTCTTTAGAGAGAAAAGGTGAAGAGGATAATGTAGGATTTTCTAGCATCCCAATTCAACCCGAACTGCACCGGTTTTTTTTTTGTACTTCACCTAAGAATGGTCCATAAAATTCTAGACACCCTCTCAATCAATCAAATGCAGTAGCTTAAAACTTATCAAGGCTTGGAAGTGAGCATTTCCCTGCATAGAAGACAGTTTGCATGTGTTCAATTTAGAGTCCATTGCTTCTTTGGGTTATTATTATTCTTTGGTCTGACAGGCCCCTGTGAAAACCTTCTTCTTGGATTTTGTTTTTTTTAGGTAGAAAGTCCTCAAAAGACTCTTGTTTTGATTTTAAAAACCTCAAGCAAAGGATGCAACTGATGGACTTAGATCAGACTTGATTTCACAGCCAATGATGATGCTCCCCATCTCCTTGCAAGGCCGTGAAGTAGTAATTTTCATGTAAACTCATGAGGTTGCATTATTAATAAAACTTTCATCATAAAGGGCCTGCAAGGTGAAAGTTTCTCATGGCTGGCTTCTCGCTGATTAAAATTCACATTGACCCCAAAGCTGTCCCAATTTTCCAAAGAAATTAATAGGAATAAAAAAAAACCACCTGTTCATAATGCCAATATATTAATAAATAAATAAAAATTAAATAAGCGCCCGGGCGCTTCCTCAAGGAAATAGCGTATACCGCAGTTCCGTACCAACGTTGGACTTGAACCAATACTAGTTGATGAGTGCGAAAGCAAATTGAAAAGTGAATTCATAAAAAAAATGAAGATGATGAGTTTAGGGATTTTCTTATAATTGAACATTTTGTGCAAATATCTAAACGGCAAGTTTAAGCCTCAGCATAATTTATCTTTTAATTCACCTCACTGCTCCTTGCCAAAGCGTTCTAAAAGCGTTTGAGAGTACTTTTGTCGACTGCAGTAAAACGCTTATTTCTACCATCACCAAGTTAGGACATTACGCACCATACTATAATTTCACCTACTCGTCATGATGAATATCAGATGGAATCACTAAGTCAGCGGTGAAGTAATTCTTGAACTAGCTTGTGAGGAATTAAGTGGAAAAGAGAAGTAAATGGAGTCAGATTCGCAGTTTTGGCCGTGTAATCAGGATGAGTGACGGCTCAGACAAGGCACAAAAATAGCTTTGAACAACAGTTTACTTCGAAATTAATCATAAATTATTGTTGGAGGTCTTGTAAGTACGCCTAACTCCATTCCGTCAAAGGAAGACTGAAGAGTCCTCAAAATAGTTAATACTTTATGGCAAATGATGAAAAACTTACTATGACCCTAAATATAAACTTGACGAAGAATTACGTTCCTGATTACCGTCGGCCCTAAAATGTAACCATCAGCCGTCAAAGACTCCGAAAATTGAATTGTCAACCTTCAAAACTAAACCCGAGAAAGGAAACTCGAAGCGAAAATGCAGGTATTGTGGTAAACAGATGCACAACAAGAGGCAAGATTGTCCTGCTTTCGGCTAAACGTGCCACAAGTGCAAGAAAAGCAACCATTTCGCGTCGGTCTGTAATTCAACGCGACGAGATCAAGTTAATACTGTCGAAGATGAAAACGACTCGGATTCTGATCTCTCAGTTCTCACAGTGGATGTAGTCTCCGCAATCGCCAGTAAAGGTAAACAAGTCCTTGCCAAGTTAACATTCTGCATTAAAGACAAATACAAGACGTCTATGGAGTGCCAACTAGACACCGGTGCCTCGTGCAACGTGATCAGTCATCGAGATCTGTCTATTCTGTTGCAGAACGGATCGCCTCCACTTAACCACAGTTCAGTCAAGCTTAAATAGCTTGATGGATCAATCATGCGCACCCTAGGAGAAGCACACCTAACTGCAGAACATGAAGGAAAATGCCACACCCTAAAGTTTCAAGTGGTCGACTGCACAAACAAACCTTTGCTATCTGCTGAAGCCTGTGAGCGAATGGGTCTTCTGAAGTTCAACTTCATCCCTCCGTAACGTGTGAACATGGTGGAAAATATGGCAGACCTACCTCTTACAAAGGAAAAGATCTTAAGTAGTTACAATGATGTTTTTGATGGCTTAGGACACATCGGCAACTCCTCGAACAACACACACCCAGACGTGTACCAGTCGCACTTCGCGACGAGGTAAAAGACAAGCTGTCAGACCTGGAGAAGAGAGGCATCATCCAGAAGGTAACTCAACCTACGGAATGGATTAGTAGCATGGTGGTTGTAGCAAAACCGGGCAAAATAAGGATATGCTTGGATCCTAGAGACTTGAACAAAGCCTTGAAACGCCCTAAATACCAGATGCCAACACTGGAGGAACTTCTTCCCAAACTAGGAAAAGCAAAGGTATTCTCTACGCTTGATGCGAAAGATGATTTTTATCAGATCGCCCTGGACAAAGAAAGTAGCATGAAAACAGCATTTTGGACCCCGTATGGACGATACTGTTACAAACGAATGCCTTTTGAGATCAGCGTAGCACCCGAAGAGTTCGAGTGTAAGCTTCAAGAAAAGTTAGCTGACCTTCCTGGAGTGGTCGTGGCACGTGATGATATCTTAGTCATGGGATACGGAGACAGTCAAGAGGAAGCAGTGAAAGACCATGATGACAACTTGGTAAAACTTCTTCAGCGAGCGAGACAAGCAAATCTGAAGCTAAACAAGTCCAAGATGAATCTGAGAAAGCCTGAAGTATCGTTTATGGGCCATGTCATCACAAGCAAAGGTCTAAAACCAGATCCAAAGAACATGAAAGCGGTGGAAGAAATGCCCAGACCTACAAGTAAGAAGGAATTGTCAAGTCTGCTTGGTTTTGTGAACTACTTATCCAAGTTTCTACCCCGACTTGCCGAAGTAGCCAAGCCACTACGAGAACTCACATCCAAAGAAGCAAGATTTCTCTGGTCACCGCAACACGAAACTGCCTTCTCTGACATCAACCAGCTTGTGGTCAACCATCCTGTACTAAAATTTTATGGCCCTCTAGCTGAGGTGACCTTGCAGTGTGACGCCAGCGAATATGGATTAGGTGCCACTCTCCTTCAAGATGGCGAACCTGTAGCATTTACATCTCTCACTTTGTCACCCACTAAAAGGAACTATGCTCAAATAGAGAAAGAGTGTCTAGCGATCGTTTTTGGATGCCAACGCTTTGACCAGTACCTTGCAAGAAAGGACAAAATCACTGTTGAATCAGATCACAAACCATTACAAGCCATTTTCCTGAAGCCTATTCATGCAGCACCGTGCAGACTCCAAAGGATGCTCTCATGTCTATTGCGATACAACCTTGCGGTACAGTACAAGAAAGGAAGTCAAATGTACTTGGCTGATCATCTCTCAAGAGCTCCAGTAGTTGAGAGAAAAGAAGCGGATGAGCTAGATGAATTCCAAGTGTTTGCTTTGGAAGTAGAGAGCCTCAACCCCTTCGATGCGATCAAGTTGTCCCCCGGGAGACTTGAACAGTTGCAAACATGCACAGCCCAAGACCCAGCTCTACTGAGACTGAAGACAACTGTCATTACTGGATTGCCAGAAGTAGAAGAGCAAGTGCCCATCCCTATCAGAGATTACTGGCTTTATCGTGACGAAATCTCAGTACACAATGGAGTGCTGTTCAAGAACCACAGAGTTATCATACCAAAGCTTCTGAGAGAAGAAATCATGTCAAGGATCCACTCAAGTCATTTGGGTATAGAGTCCTGTCTGAGGAAAGCAAGAGATGTGGTATTTTGGCCGGGGATGAACAGTCAGATCAAAGAAATCGTGTCCAACTGCCATGCCTGTGTAGAATTCCAAGCACGTAATCCAAGACAACCCTTACAGACACATGAAATTCCTGAAAGACCATGGAGCAGAGTCGCAGCCGACCTCTTCATTCTTTATGGCAAGAGTTACATTGCTCTAGTGGATTACTTCTCTGACTTCATAGAAGTAGCCGAATTACCTGACACAACATCAAGTTCAGTGATACAGTTCTTAAAGGAACAATACAGTCGCCATGGCATCCCAGACTGCCTTGTCACTGATAATGGATCACAGATTGTCAGCCAGGAATTTATGCAGTTCGCAACAGATTGGGAGTTCAAGCACGTGACCTCCTCACCAAGATACACGAAATCTAATGGCAAAGCAGAATCTGCTGTTAAAATTGTCAAGAGTTTGTTCGAAAAAGCTTTTAAAGATAATATAGACCCTTGGCTTGCTCTTCTCGATTATCACAACACTCCCACTGAAGGTATGAAGTCAAGCCCCACTCAGCGCCTCATGTCACGAAGAACCAGAACACTGTTGCCAACAGCCACTAGCTTACTGCAACCAAAAGTCCTTGAGGGAGTGAACGAGAAGATCAAAGTGAAGAAACAAAAGGCGAAGTACTATCAGGATCGTACAGCAAGAACACTGCCAGAGATAGAAATCGGCAAGGAAGTGAGGGTTGCCCCTCAGGAGCGAAACCAGCCTTGGAAGAGTGGAACATGCGTAAAGAAGCTATCTGATCGTTCCTATTTGGTGGAGACCTCTAGTGAAACATTACGGAGAAACAGGCAAAGCCTAAAACCAGCACCGTCAACATCATCCCATTCATTGGGAAGACAGTCAAAACCAACAACACCTGCCTCAACTACAAGCTTTGAAGCCAGCCCACCCGTTTCAAAGACAGCTGCCATAGCTCCTGAAACCCAAACAGCTCCACAGATGATATCATCAGAAGTTCCAGCTTCTCCCAAAGTACTCAAGACCGGAACAAGGATTGTGAAACCACCATCAAGATACCAAGACTTTGTAACGACCTGAAGGAAGGACTGCTAGTTTAAAAATAAAAAAAATAAAAAAAGTTCATTGTTGTTGCTGTTGCTCCGCTTAAAGTAACTTTAAAGAACATCGCAGAGGCATTTTGTTTGTAATGTTTATTATGATTTGTTTAGGTTGCAGTTGATTCTTGTGTAGTTATTTTTTTTTCAGAGAAGGGAGATGTTACGATATGTACAATTTGATTGACAGCTTACCTTATTTGATTATTGGCTTAATTAAAAATATGCAGTTATTTCACTGCTAGTAGTTGCATGCCTCCAACATGGCGTGTTGAGTTTCTTGTAGTATAGAACAACACGAAACAGTCATTTACCTTATTTAGTACCTGTTTCACAATAGTATCCATCGTAGCCAGGAACGCATTAACACTGGTACAGGTCTTCAGAATACTTTGGAATGCATGTTGCATCATTTAGGCACAGAAAGCTTGAGCATGGTGTCTGTAAATATATTATTTAAGTAACTTCCAAAAAATATCAAAGAAGGTTTGGGTTAACCGTATTATAATCCATCACAATTTTTTGCGCAGGATCGTTTTTTCTTAACGCGTCACGTGACTGCTAAAACTGCGCACGTAGTAAACGATAAGCTCGCAGTTTTCATCGAGCTTCGCACACGCAAACAAATTTGCTTCTCGTAAGAGATGACGTCTTCGCGCAAATACCTATTTGCCTATTTAGATACATATTTACGAGCCATATGGTACCTATTGTTTAGCTTGGGGATTGTTAGCAATAAGCAGCTCTACAAATCAGTAGTCGATCGTAATCTGTAGATCCAACGTCATTTCTTGTGGAATAAGAAAACTTATTGTAATTTATCTAGTAAGGGCAAGAGAATCTTTCAGTATAAGTTTGCTGTACCCAAAATTTTTTTGCACTTTCACGACCCTACTTTCAAAGTATACGCAGGAAAAAGAGACTAAGTACGGGTACTTTCTCATACTAATCTTGTCACGTAATTACAATGCAGTACTGATAAAGTCAAATATCGAGGTAAGAGGTCGAGATAGAGAGGCTGCGACTTTCCCATGGGTTTCATTAAAAGCCGAATACCTTGGTCTACCACCGGTCATCTCCTACTGCCCCCTGTTTAGCTTGCAAGAACTTGAGTTTCGCCTTAGCTCATTTACGAACATCTGCTCATTACCAGGTGAGTCAGCTAAACAATTTTCTTAGCTTACTGTTCCATTAGTTTTTAATCACTGTAAGTTTCAAATGACCAAGTCATTTTTGGAAGTCATTTCATTTTAAGTAGAAACCATAATTGGAATTGCCGTTTTATTTCATCGCAAAGCAATGAGTGCGCTACGGTTTTTCAAGTGAAATTTAACTTGGAATTCACTCGTCAGGCAGTGAATTTTTCTTGAATCGCATAGCTAAAGCCACCAAATCACTGGGCGAAACCAAACGTTTTGCATTTCTGTCAGCCGCGCCAGCGCGCAAACAATGGAAACCCTTTCAAAGTCAGGTGACAAGATCTAGCGAATAAGAAACAAGATATTTTTAGAAAGAAAACCACTTTTATTTCAACCTTTTGAACCTCGTGGAGAACGCAGTGCCTCACATTTTACAATCTTCAGCAAGAAAACTGAAAGTACAAAATACAGAGTTATTTAAGAAAAAAATTTATAGAAAAATTATTTCATTCAATGAATATATGAATATCTTGGATTTACCTGCTACTATACAAGTTGGCAAAATATAGCGCCGACAATCAACGACTAAAATGGTCAAGCAAAAGGAAAGTTTCAAGCGTTCCGGTATTTAAACAAGATCTACAAAAAACCGGTAAGTGCTTTACGGTTATAAAAAATTACATTCAAAATATAATGATTAAGCCTGGAATTTCTCAGTCAACTCTTACGAAAAATAGCTCAAAAAAGCTCAAAAGTCACAATTTTAACTGTTTTTCTTCCAGAGAGTCGCTTGTCGGTGTTTGTTGGACTGAAAGTTTATGGAAATATTTACTGGAGAATTATTAAAAGTTACTCATGTAAACATCCCGCCAACTTCCCCTTCCATCAGGTAAATAGAAGGACTGGCACTGACGTCACGGTTACTCGTATGTGCTGTGTTACTTGGCGGGGCTGAGCTGTTGAGAACAATCTCCCGTAAAGCATGACTTCAACCGCTGTTGATAGCTGTGGTGCTTGGGTTGAAACCGGCCAACTTATTCGACATAAGCCGCTTTTTTTCCAGAGGATTATGGCTGTAGCTGGATATAGATTCCGAATTGGCGTAATTACTCAGGGTTAGCCAGGCAGCTCTGAGATCTCCAGTGGGTCGAAATTATCACAGAGCGCTTGGATGACTGTTTAGC